>NC_057724.1:53573658-53593495 GCF_004010195.1 Chiloscyllium plagiosum
GGGGAGATGTTAGGGGTGGGTTCTTTACCCAGAGAGTGGTGGGGGCATGGAATGTGCTGCCTGTGGGAGTGGTAGAGTCAGAATCTTTGGTGACCTTTAAGCGGCAATTGGATAGGTACATGGATGGGTGCTTAAGCTAGGACAAATGTTCGGCACAACATCGTGGGCCGAAGGGCCTGTTCTGTGCTGTATTGTTCTATGTTCTATGTTCTATGTTCTATAATCCCTATAGTATGGAAGCAGGCCATTTGACCCACTGGGTCCACACCAACCTTCCAAACAGCATCCTACCTAGACCCACCCACCTATCCCTGTAATGCTGCATTTCCCATGGCTAATCCACTTACCCTGCACACCCCTAGATGTCTACGAGGCAATTTAGCATGACCAATCCATTGAACCTGTGCATCTTTGGACTGTGGGAGGCAGCTGAGGTACCCGGAGGAAATCCCCACAGATTGCTCTGGAGACTGGGCTGAACGTGAGAGCTGGAAACGTATTTGGTTCTATGAAAAGAAATATTTGAATGAAATGCTTTCAGGTGGCTTCCAAATGCATTCCCCCTGATTCAGGCGATTTTTTTTCTGGGTATGCTGGGAAACAGGTCAGTTGCCTGATCCATGAAACTGCGAAAACAATTAATCCAATTAAGGCTCCACTTACATGTCATTTTGAGCTGGTTAGTATATGGATGTCAAAGCAGAAGTTGGCTTTGCGACTTTTAATTAATAACTTCAATGATTGCAGCCCACAGCACTTGCACAAACAAGGACTCCAACACATATCTGCCTGTCTTGGCTGGCCCACTCTGATTGTGGGGACCGGCAGCCTAACATTATTATAGGCACTCTGATTGGGCCTGCTGATTTCCTGATCCTCCTACTGTTCTTCATTGGACAGTATTCCCAGAGGTGACTTCTCAACTGATCACCTCCAGGAAAATTGCAATCAATGTCACAATATTGGTCACTACTGGGTTTCAAAGCCAGAATTAAAACTCATAATTGGATTCTGAATCACCTTGAAAAATTGAGCTAATGTTTTTGGAACACTTCATCAAATTGTCAACCAACATTAAACTCTAATTCCATTTTTTTTTTTGCAACAGTCTAGTTCATGTGATTTTTTTTCTTATGAATTAAATTCAGTTGGAGAAAATGGTACAAAGCAAATGATGCAACTTGAAGATACGTGCACTTAAAAGGTTGGAGTCATTTTCCATTAAGAGTTAATGGCTTGAAAGGCCGGATCAGGAATGACAAGGGTATTTATTGAATTGGAGATGACTACCACATCTTCTGGTAGTCATACCTGTCGAGAGAGATTTTTTTTGGAGTTAAAGCTAAATTAACTAAAACTACTTAATGGTCTCTGAAAGGCTGCAAAGCTCATTTACTTCATCAAATTAAAGAACAGTTGTAATTGAGGGATACTTAACCTAAAAGTCAAGTTAAGGATAGCTCAGAGTAGGCTATGACATCCTGGAGAAAATGCAGAGGTGCGAAGGTACTCTGGTTTCAATTTATCTTTCCATTTGCTGGGAGAAATTAGTTGTAATTTGGATGAGTGCTGAATTAAAATAAGTAATTCCAGCAGGAATTCCCATGCCATGTTGGCTCCATGCCATTAAAATGGTTTAGGGCAAAAAAGAAATTCTCTGAGCTATTGACAATTTGGTGTAGTGAAAATTGGAATGAAGAGAATTCACAAGCTGTATTTGCTTGATGCAGCTGATTAGGATTGGAAATTACAGAAGTTCAGCTGCAACATAGTAAAATGATATCTTTGATTAAAGCAAAAGTTGTACTTCAGAGCAGTCACAGGAGTCTTGGGAAATTTGGTTTCTGGAGAAGAGATTGCACAACCAATGTGTAGCTGTTATTGGATAAAAAAGCAATCCATTGGCACAAAACAGTGAGGGAGCTAAGAGGTTCTTTGTCAGGTTGGTGACTTGTGACCTGTGAGGCTCCACAGGGATCAGTGCTGGAACCACAAATGTTTATAATATGACTTGGAGGAAGGAAGCAAATGCACCGTAGCCAAATTTGCAGATGACACAAAGATAGGTGGAATGGTAGGTTGTGAGAGAGATACAAGCAGTTTACAGAGGGATATTGATTGATAGGTTAAATAAGTGGACAGAACTGATGTATAATGTGGGAAAATATGAAGTTATTCACTTTAGAAGGAAGAACAAAACAACAAAATATTAGTTGAATGGAGAAAAACTACAGAAAGCTGCAACACAAAGGGACTCAGAACATAGAAAGCTAGCACACAGGTGCAGCAGGTCATCAAGAAGGCAAATGGAATGTTGGCCTTCAATTAAGAGAGTTGGGAAGAGTGGGGAAGTCTTGCTAAACTGTACAAGGTGCTGGAGACCACATCTGGAATACTGTGAGCAATTTTGGTTCCCCTATTTCAGGAAATATATCATTTCATTGCAGACAGTTCAAAGAAAGTTCCTTAGGAGTGTAGGAAAAGATCTGCCAAACCATGATAGGCCCACAAAAGCAAAATTGGCCAAACTGTACCAAAAACATCCAGAATTCTCAAGCAGGCTCACAAGCCAAATCAGAGAGCTCACACAGACAAGGGAATACACTTTAAGCTCACTAACAATGACAGAGCACCATAGATATCTCAAAGCCCCAAGGGCAGTTTCACAAACCAGCAATATCAAAGCCACACAAAGAGCAGGTCAGATAGAGAGGCACCAGCAAGAACATGCTTCGAGAACAGGACAACGGAAATACCTCACCACTTCAGAAGAGACATTAACACCTACCTGTGAAGAGGAATGGAATCATCGATACTGTCAGGATGTTGCATTGTGTGAAGGAACAGGACATTCCTCCAATAACTGTTTTCCAATTAGTATCCTTGTAACTAGATTACCCCCCATTTCCAGATACATTGTAGTTTCCCCATTTCTTAATCAGCCTTATTGTGCAGCATTATTATAAAAACTGGTTTCATTCTCTGCTCTGGGAAGAGAAATTCTGATCTAACTGTGCAGACTGTCAGTTCTGTGTCAGCCTAGTCAGTTTCTCTCCCAGCCATACCTTGCAAAAATCTGTTTGTCAATTTCACTTCAGGCTGTGTTTTTGTGATCTCTATCCTACTGGGCAAATTTCACTGACAAGGAGGGATTGTGTCATGAGTAAAAGCTAAAGGTTGAGACTCTACTCATCAGAGTTCAGAAGAATGAAAGATGATCTCACTGAAACATATTGGATTCTTAGGGTACTTGCCAGTGTAAATAGTGAGAGGATGATTCCCCTCATGGGAGAATTTAACACCAAAGGGCATAGTTTCAGAATTCAGACTGGAGGCCTGTGACCAGTGGTGTTCAGCAAGGATTGGTGCTGGGTATACTGTTGTTTGTCATTTACATAAACAATTTGGATGAAAAGATGAGCGGCACGTTGGCACAGTGGTTAGCACTGCTGCCTCACAGCACCAGAGACCTGGGTTCAATTCCCGCCTCAGCCGAGTTCTGTGTGGAGTTTGCACATTCTCTGCATGGGTTTCCTCCATGTGCTCTGGTTTCCTCCCACAATCCAAAAATGTGCAGGTTAGGTGGATTGGCCATGCTAAATTGCCCTTAGGTTAAGGGGTAAATGTAGGGGAATGGGTCTGGGTGGGTTATGCTTCGGTGGGTCGGTGTGGATTTATTGGGCCGAAGGGCCTGTTTCCAACTCTATGTAATCTAATCTAATATGAGGCATAGTTCGTAAGTTTGCGGATGACACCAATATTGGTGGTATAGTGGATGGTAAAGAAGGTCACCTCAGAGTACAACAGAATCTTGATCAACTGGGCCAGTCGGTCGAGGTATTGCCAATGGAGTTTAATGCAGATAAATGAGAGATGCTACATTTTGTAAGTCCATGACTGGGCTTACACAGTTAATGCTTGGGCCCTGGGGAGTGTTGGCAAACAGAGAGACCTAATGGTGCAGGTACCTAGTTCCTTGAAAGTGGTGCCGTAGGTAGACAGGATGGTGAAGAAGGCAGGGTTCTGAGGATGGGTCATTGGACCCGAAACATTAACTCTGATTTCTCTTCACCGCTACCAGACCTGCTGAGTTTTTCCAGCAGCATTTGTTTTTAGCATCCACAGTTCTTTCAATTTTTTTTTGGTGAAGAAGGCATTTGGCACACTTGCTGTTATCAGTCAGAACTTCGAATACACAAATTGGTATGTCATATTAAGCTGTACAAGACATTAGTAGGGCCATATTTGAAGAACTGCACACACTTCTGGTCAATCTGCTATGGAAAGGATTTTATTAAATTGGAAAGGGAGCAAAAATGATTTGCAAGGATATTACCAAGACTAGAAGGTTTTAATTATAAGGATTGGCTAGATAGACTGGGACTTTTTCATTGGAGCATAGGAGGCTGAAGGGTGACCTTATAGAGGCTCATAAAATCATAGATAAGGTGAATAGCCAAGGTCTTTTCCCCCTGTTAGGTAAGGATTTTATTAAATTGGAAAGGGAGCAAAAATGATTTGCAAGGATATTACCAAGACTAGAAGGTTTTAATTATAAGGATTGGCTAGATAGACTGGGACTTTTTCGTTGGAGCATAGGAGGCTGAAGGGTGACCTTATAGAGGCTCATAAAATCATAGATAAGGTGAATAGTCAAGGTCTTTTCCCCCTGTTAGGTAAGTCCAAGCTAGAGGGCATTTTTTAAATATAAGGAGAAAATTTTAAAAGGGACCTGAGGGGCAATTTTTCACAAAGAGCTCTCAGAGGAAGTGTTGAGGGGGGGATCAACTACAATAGTTAAAGGACATTTGCACAGGTACACAGATAGGAAAGGTTTAGAGGGATATGGGCCAAACATAGGCAAATGGGACTAGTTCAGTTTGGGAAATATGGTCAGCATGAATAAATTGGGCCAAAGGGTCTGTTTCCATGGGGGTTGTATGACTCTATGACCCCATGACTCTATAAAGGGACACCAATTTAAGGCTGAAATAAGAAGGAATTTCTTCTCTCAGAGGGGGGTAAGACTCTGGAACTCCTTGCCACAGAGAACTGTGAGGGCAGAGTTTTGTACATATTTAATGCTGAGTGATTTTTGATTGGTAGGGGAATTAGGGTAATGGGGAAAACAGAGGAAAGTGGACATGAGGAATATCAGATCAGCCACATTCCTGTTGAATGGTGGAGCCTGGTTGAATAGCATTCTCCTATTACTATTTCCTATGATCTTACTCCTTTGACACATTTTAAATTTGTTATAAGGTATGATGATGTAAAATTGCCTGCCTGTTTAAAATACTTTACAGGATAACAAAATGGTGATTGCATAGAGAATAACAGATGTCAGTTCACAGGCAATAGTTGAATCATATGTCTCGTTGACTGAAAGATTGAACTGTACTGTGTGGTTTGTAATGTCAGCAGAACATCCAGATTGAATTGCTGACATAAAATTGATGCCAATAATTTTTTTTTACTAAATATGCAATGTGCAATGTTTGACTTTATCAAGTCAGAGATGTTAAAGCATGGACGTGGATCATTTTTCAGTTCAGGCATCAGCATTTCCATCAAGCACTGCTTGGTATGTACCACTGGTCACATCAGTGTATTTTATAACATGATTTTATAAGATAAAATGTTCTGTATTGCTTGAACTACAAAAAACTTCCCAGATTACACTAACCACAATGTTTATCGAGGCATACAGCGATGCAGGGTAGCCATCTATATAAAGTTGGAAGTGGAGCTGGACTCCTTTAAATATGCAGATCATTTTTTAAAATAATATCTATCGGTTCCAGCTCTCATTATAACCAATCTCTCTTCTGAGTTCCTCCTTTAGCTTTTCTTTTCAACAATATTCCCTTCTGGTGTTTCTTTCTGTTATATACAACAGCCTCAATATGGTTATCAGGATTCCTAATCTTGGTTTTACATCTTTTATCAATATAATGCACAGGCACAGATTTGAATTGTCAGAAAGATAGAGAATTCTGTTGTTGGCGAGCAGGTCTTCACTTTGGCAGAATGTTTTCAAGAAGAGATCTGGCCCACATTTTCCTCTATACTTGCGATTACATAACTTGTAATTAGTGGCAATCAATCAATTCAATATAAAACATCTTTGCATTTTCTAGCTCTGCCATTTTTGTCTCTTTCCATGCATAATACTTCACATGAACTTGATGGGTTTCCCATTGGTTCCTACCAGATGTTATTTTACCACATGGACATATGAATTAGACAGTGTAAGCCTGTCAAGCCTGCTCTGCCATTCAAGATCCAATTGCTTCACATTCCTAGCTACTCCAATAAGCAGTCACCTCCTCGTGCTTATCAAAAATCTATTCACTTCTTCTTTCAAAATATTCACGGACTCAGCTCTCACCTTTTGAGGAAGAGACCTCCAAAGACATATCCAAAGACATCTGTGAAAAATAATTCTCTCCTCATCTCTGCCTCCAATGGGTGAACTCTTATTTTTAAACAGTTTCCCCCAATTCTAGATTTTCCCACAAGTGGAAACATCCATTCCACATGCACCCAGCGAAGACCCCACAAAACTAGGTTTGTTTTAAAGAAGTTGCCTCTTTCTCCTCTGAACTCCAGCAAATACAAGTCTAGCCTGTCCAACTTTTCTTAGCTGCTCATCCCACATGTTAGATTAGCAACTGGTCTCTGAGCTGTTTCCAAGACATTTACATTTTTACCTTAAATTAGGTGACCAATAGTGTGTGCAGTACTCCAGACATGCTCTTACCGCTGCTCTGTACAACTAAGATATACCTTTTCTATTTTTGTATTCTGTTCCCTTCACAATGAACCATGACATTCTATTACCATCCCAATTATTTGCTGTAGCTGTATAATAACCTTTTGTGATTCATGCACCAGGACATGTAGATTCCCTCTCAATCTCAGGACTCCATATCTCTCAGCATTTGGGTAAATGCTTCTTTGATATTCTTCCTGCCAAAATGAATACAGTCACATTTTCCCACATTATTCTCTATTTGCCAGATTTTGCCCACTTGCTAAACTGCCTACATCTCTTTGTGGTCTCCTCATGTCCACTGCATAACTTAAATATCACAAAGTTAAAAATCACACAACACCAGGTCATGGTCCAATAATTGAAAGCACACTAGCTTTCGGAGCGCCGCTCCTTCATCATGTGGTTGACTCTTAACTGCTCTGTAGACAATAAATACTAATATCCCATGAATGAATTTAAACATTTAGCAACAATACTGTTCTACCTTTACAGAAAGTACCTCAGATTGAGAAAGAAGTGCTTGGACGATGAAACTGCAAACTTTCCTGAAACCTAAAAGAGGGTCTTATTATGTTTAAAATTCCAAACACACCTCCTTCGCATGTGTTGTCTGTTGTGTCTGTGACCCCTCTACCCCTCCACAGCCATGCAATACTTTCACCCGCATCCACAGTCTCCCAGCCTCAGGTAAAGTTAGAAGTGGATGAGTTGGCAGATGGTTTTAGGACAGGAAACACCGCAGAGATCCAAAACTGCATTCTATTTTCAGTCAAAATTCCTTCAAACCTATAACCTGATCTAATACAACCTTTGTCATAAGACAGTAATACTACAAAATTGATTTTTTTAACGTACAAGATTGATTTGACACTTACTTTTAATTCCCCAGTAGATGTGGCTTGATTGATATCTCCTCCATTCCAAAGACTTAAGGAGTGGTCTTTTGCGCTCAATGTCTCTCTCTCTCTCTGACTCGCAGTGTGGCTGTTCCCTGAGAATGGAATTAAGAAGCTTTGTGCTGTGAGGTATGAACATATAAAGCATTTGCCTGATAACAACTGCAACTGTATTTTACAGCCTTGTACAAAATCATTAAAAATAACATTGAATTTTTTCTTGTGACATCAGAAGCCTGAAACATGAAGTGAATGTGAAAAGCACTTCAAAGCTGAATTGCTTTATTGGCACTTCAGAAAGATGATGGATATATCTATTCCCAGAGAACATAAATTGCACACATCTATGGTTACAGTCTTTTATGTAGAACAATGGCATTTTCTAAAAATAATATTGTATGGTAAGTCAAGCAGGAAAAGAACACAATATCATGCCTGAATTGCTTCATTTGCTAGATTTCTCCTCCAAAGAGTATTCTGAAAAATTGATAGTACAGAATCTGTCCTTTGCTGTTATATCAGTTGCAGTCAGTATGGTCTTTGATTCACAGAAGTTTTTATGAAAAATATGCATTGAACTGGTAGACCTCCTACAGTGCAGAGTCTAGAGTTTACTTTCTTACATTAACTACAGACCCAATGAAGCCTAAATGTAACAATGGCTTACCATTTGATGTAAAACACTAAATTGACTGAAATAATGGATTTCATGATAGACACAAGATCGATAAAATTCAACTTCATGACACTCAATGATACAATGTTCAGGCATATTATCAGTCCAACATAAATCCATGTAAGTCGAGTGAGTTTTGAATGAGCTGAAATCTCACCCTATTATGCAAATATTATTTATGGACTAATTTACATGTACAACTCCAGCTTTCCACGTGGCCTTCCTAGAACAACTCACTACTCAGCAGATGAAAACCCAGCATCTATGGCAAATGCACCATTTAAAATTCCAGTATGCTCCCGGACAAGCCCTGGAATTCTGAAGTTCCCCTGCTCAGTGACAAACATTCAGTCAGAAGGTGTCAGAGAAAGGGAAGCTGGTGCTATTATTCTCAGACAGGCACTTGGAGGAAATGGTGCAGAGGGAGAGTATGCACTTCTCAGAGGACTAACAGAGGACACACAACACCAGGTCTGAGGAAGCCGTCCAAACCAGTGTCATCTCCACAGTGTGGAGGAACAGCCAGCAGTGCAGCAAGAAGATCAATTAACTTCTCTGTCCCACTGAGCTAAGTAAATGCCACTGTGTTTTGTCCAGTACATCAGAGTCACTCTACATCCATAACTGCACCAACTACCTCCCATTCCCATGCTCTTCCCTCTCATTCTTGCCTGCAACACCTTCCTTCCTCAACTCTCCCTATTCATTGTCAAAACGTGTGTCGCTGAAAAAGCACAGCAGCTCAAGCAGCATCCGAGGAGCAGCAGAGTCAATGTTTCGAACTTTATGCTTTTCCAGCACCACACTTTTTGACTCCGATCTCCAGCATCTGCAGTCCTCAATTTCTCCTCTCCCTACTCATTCCCAACTCTCTACACTAATAACCCTGCATGCCCTCTGCAATGCTTATTACTATCTTGGAACACCTCACCATCTTTCTACCACCTGCACCAGCATTACAGCTATGTCAATCACTTCCATCTCACTCAATCTCTCCCTTCCTCTCATTCCAGGGGAAAACAGCCCGTGATAGGATAGAAAGGGCCGAGACATATAAAGGTGTGCCCACCCACTCACTCACTACAAGTACAGAATCTACTCCCTCACAGGAGCAGACTGGGACCCACATCTGCAGAGGTGCTGAGACTTTAATGTCTCACCAAAAGAGTGTGTACTATTCTTCATTCCAATGCAACTCTCACAGTTGCACACCTAGTCCAACCACTGGCCATCACATCTTCACTCCCTTGTGTCTTGCAGGTATCAATTGTGTATTCATGGTCTCAGAAGCCATTTCCTCGACTGCTGAGGACCTAACTGCCTCAAGCATGTGACCATTTCACTGTCTCCATAGTTGGCACTAGTTGGCAGCTGCCATGAAGAGCCAGTCCAGTACCCTGAGGATCTGCTGGAGATGCTTACCCACCTAGACACCCAGCCATATCTGGAGGGGAGCAGCACAGTGGCTTTGTGGTTAGCATCGGTGCCTCACGGCGCTAAGGATCCAGGTTCAATTCTAATCTTTGGTGACTGTCTGTGTAGAATTTCCACATTCTCCCCATGCCTGTGTGAATTTCCTCCAACAGTCCAAAGATATGCAGGTTGATGGAACAGCTATGCTAAATTGTCCATAGTGTCCAGGGAGGTGCAGGCTAGGTGGATTAGCCACGGGAAATGCAGGATTATCGGGAAGAATTGACGTTTTGGGCATAAGCCCTTCATCAGGAAAAGACCCTTCCTGATGATGGGCTTATGCCCAAAAGCCGATTCTCCTGCTCCTCGGACGCTACCTGACCAGCTGTGCTTTTCCAGCACCACACTCTCGACACCCATGGATCATGGCCTGAAATGCTGTTGTGTGCTGAGCTGCATGGAAGCTCTTCGAAGCTATCTGTGTGCTAAAGTCACCAGGTACCTGCTCTGACTCTCATGTTGTGAATTCTGGTTCAGCATACTTAGCAAGATAGGAGCTTGCAAATTAATGACAAGCCGTGCCCCTTCAGGAATCTGTTTTGAGGATTTTCTATGGTAAACTCTTTGTATCAATCTTTTCTCCTTCCCAAATGTTTTGATCCTTTTCCTCTTCCTCCATTAGTTCAGAAAATCTATGTGAATCTTTGTTGAATATTATTGATCCTGAATTGTGCAGGTTGGTTTGTCCCATTATCTCTAATAATCAGCTACTGTATAGGGTATCATTTGTCTTGAACCAGGCTTGACAGATTGGAGAGCTACAGCCACAAAAGACAACACTGAAGCAGATTATAAACAATCAGTTCTGAGCCTGAAGATGAACTCATCTTCCAATGACAATGATTACATTCCTCTCATATGCTTCCGTGAGTAACAGTCACTCTCCAGCAACTTAATCAAGCGACATTTCATTATCTATAACACATTATTTGGTAGTTAGTTATCGGTAACAGATTATTTGATCAAAGAATGTGATACTGTTATCACCAGACATTTATCAGATGCTTCTCTAACTCAGAACACCATAGACTTCTAACTTTTGTAACATTTCCCTGAACACCCACTCCACATGATTAACTATTAACACATGATTGACCAATTCAGCACAGAACATTTACAGCCTTCAAGGTTGGAGATGCACCAACTCAACTTAATCACTGAAGAAGATCTGGGTTGTACTTTTAAAAATGGTATTTGCTTTTATTCTATCACAGGATGTGGGCATTTTTGGCTATGTCAGCATTTATTAACCATCCTTAAGTGCTGCTGAGACAGTAATGTCGAGACACCTTCTTGAACTATTACGGTTCATGTGGAGTCCATTCATTCACCATGCTGTTAGGAAGAGCATTACCATCACTAAGCGAATCATGGTTACTAAATTGTTGTAAGGTAAATATTAATAAATATAGCTCTGATAGATCCCTAGGTATTGATCTTTTACCCTGAAGAAATCTGTATTGCAAAATAACCTGATGAGAAATCTGACTATATTTTGATTGTTCCAGTTGAATTGGCAGTGCAACAGGGCAACCCCTTCTCGAGTTTGTTTTTGCTTTTTGTTGGTAGTAGAATGCTGGTCCCAAACCTCTTTCTTTCAATGGGGTCTAAAGATTTTATTGGTTTGCAGTGATAGAGAATCAGCCACTATTCAGGCCTAACAAGAAGAGACGTTTATCTCAATGTGACTTGAAATAAGTTATCATTTCCGTAATCTAAATGGGCTATCACAAATGCCCCTGGTGCCAGGGAGCACTTCACAACATGACCTCAATCTCTAAAGGTAAATTAGCTCTAGTAGCAATTGGAGATTTCCAACTATGCCCCAGTTTGCAATCAGATTTGTGGTAGAGGCAAAGTTGAGCTCTCAGACGGCAATAAAGCTTCCAAATCTCTGGCAAATATTTACTTTTCCTCCAATACTGACAAAATTAAAAGGGTAAGAATGTGGCTTTAAAACAACAACAACAACTCATGCAAGTTCTCAATGATTCTTAGTCTCCCAATCCACTCCAAGATAACATAGTTGTGAGTTAGACAAACATTCCTGAAGAAGGGCTTATGCCCGAAACATCGATTCTCCTGCTCCTTAGATGCTGCCTGACCTGCTGCGCTTTTCCAGCAACACATTTTTCAGCTCTGATCTCCAGCATCTGCAGTCCTCACTTTCTCCTAAACATTAATACAGCCCATTTTAGAAATATATGAGAACAATGTAAGTGTGGCATTAATCCAGTCTTTTTGTAAAATATTGTCACAAGCACCCACTTGTCATACATAGAGTTGCTAACTCTGTTTGGCCCTATATGTGGAATGAACATGTCATTCTGCCTCCACCTTACTACCAGCGATCTTCCAACATGTTCACCTTGCAACTGTCAATAGAAAATCAAATGCAGTTTTCATTTCCTGATTGGACCTTTTTTTGATGGTTAGTGAAATAGTCTTTTATCCCTCTTTATATATTTTTACAACCTATAATCAAAGTGTTTAAATATTTTGTTTTTAAAAACACGAGATTTCTAAAATATCATAATGATTTTCCTCCCATGCTTGTTTGTAAATGAGTTTTTAATTCCTGGAGATCCCAACACAATTGCCAAGGACACAGCATTACATTTTTTACAAGTCACACCAAAACTTTAGCTTCTGCAAACTGAGTAGCTTTATACATGCTATTGGGCTGAATGTACTATTTGTTTCTATCACATCAATATCAAATAAGCTGCATTAATGTAAAAGCAAAATACTGAAAATTCTGGAACTCTGAAAGAAAAACAGAAATTGTTGAAAATATTCAACAGATCTGGCAGCCCATGGGGAGACAGAACCAGATTTAATGCTTTCATTTGCACATATTTCTTCTTCAAAACGTTTCCTCTTAATTCTGATGAAGATTCATATTCAGTTCAACTGTTAACGCTTTCTCTCCAGACATACTATCAGTCCTGTTGAGTATTTCTAGCACTTGTAGGCACAGTTCTGGGAGACAGACACTGTGTTGGCTTTATATGCTATTTTCCTCAGGTTGTATAAGACAATGACTTATGTCAATCATTGCTCAGGCCTATTGTATATTGTACCAACTACTAGTGGCTTATGGTTAGGATACAGTACTACCACCAATTGTCCTTTCTATTCTTTCAAAGTAAAACTTTAATCAGGTTAGACAGTCCATGTTGGGGCTGTCCTTTGTGCTATACTCAGTGTAAGGGCCTATCTAATTAGTAGTGATAGAAGATTAGTCATAAACCACTGTTGGGTCTTTAATGAGAGGAAGACTTATCTTACACAACAAGATATAGTTTATTGCATGATAACTATTTGTACAAGTTACATTGACTGGTTAGGCACAATATTAAAACCTTCTGGGAGCAGAGATGACATATCTGTCTCTGTCAGAAGCTAATGTTAGACTTTTAGTTCCCCGCGCAGGGCAATGGGATATAATCGGATAGGGTGGAGCCTAAAACAATTTCCAAAGTTAGAACCATTGCCTTATACAATACAGTCCTCAGGGAATCTACTAGCAATTGACAAGCCTTGCCAAAAGTAAGGTAAATCGGGTAGTTTATATTTCAAATTGGAGCTAGCAATATGAAGACTATGCTTGACTCTTATCTGCCCTCTGAAATGGCCTATGTCTTTAACAGACTGATATCCTTGTGAAGAATTAAGTGGGAAAGAATTCCAGAGGTTTACAAGGGTTTTATTATAAAAGTATAGTTTACGCAAATTTCCACTTTTCTCCTCTGGGATCTTTCCATGCCCAGGAGCCATCCATCCACCAGGGAAAATCACAGCTTGGTTTTTTAGATTCTAAAATCAACAAAAGGGGAGGAAGCAATAGAGAGACTAAATCAAAATGGTGTTAGTGAGGGTGATAGGGCATTCATTCCCCATAGTGCCCATCTATTCTTGAAAGCTTCAGGGTTACTGGTGGATAATGCATGTTCCCTTTCTAAGGATGCCTGGGCATAGAGGAAGCTGTAGAAAACAAAGGAGAAACAACTTCCTTGCATTTACTCTGTTAAGCTCCCATGACGTTTACTCACTTCCTAAATCCCCAAAGTCTATCTACAAGGCACATATCAGGAGCGTGATGGAATACTTGCCACTTGCCTGGATGAGTACAGCTCCAGCAACACTCATGAAGCTTGACATTGTTCAAGATTAAGCAGCTTACTTCATTGGCACAATATTTACAAACATTCACTCACTCCATGACCAATGAATTGTAGCAGCAGTGTATCAAATTTACAAGATGTAGTGCAGAAATTCAGCAAAGCACTTTCCAAATTCATGAATGCTATTACCTAGCAGAGCAAAGGCAGCTGATACATGGGAACACTAAAACTGTAAGCCACTCACCATCCTGTCTTGGAAATATATTGCCTTTGCTTCAGTATTCCTGGTTCAAAATCCTGAACCTCCTCCTTAACAGTACTATAGGTCTAACTACACCATATGAACTTCTACAATTAAGAAGGAAGTTCACCATCACCTTCTCAAAGGCAATTAGTAATGGATCAAAAATGTTGGCCCAGCCAGCGATGCCACATCCTGCCAATAAATATAAAACATAATGAGAGTGCCCAATTGGGAGATGACAAGGGAGACAGACAACAATCAGAAGAGGGAAAGAGAGAGAAAGGCAATGATGGAGAGAGGGAGGGAAGTAATGAATGGGAGAGGGAGTAAGTGAGGAGGTGAAGGATTATCATGAGTAGGTTGGAATGGAGAGAATTCAGGTCAGCCCTGATTTGATTGAATGGTGGAGCAGATCCAAGTGGCCTACTCCTGCTCTTAATTCACCTGTGTACATTTTCCTTAATCACAGCCTAATACATTCTTACATTCCCTCTGGAAGAATTTCTGCTTCCTTCCTGTTCTCTCTATATAATTACGTGACATTGACAACATTGTTATCCGATTCCTCTTTTTCTATTTAATCTCAGGATGAGGGCATCACTAGCTAGGCCAGAATTTATTGCCCATCCCGAATTGCCTGGTGTAAGGTATAGGGTTAAAATTGTGCAGAATAGGGGAACAGGTGTTGCTTCTGCAAAAGTTTACATTATAAAATTAGGCTGCGCATACCAATACTTAACAATGAGAAGTGAAAACAGGTAGAATTACCTATGACTAATAGGGCAGAGCAACCGTGTAGCAGGACGTACCAGGCATAGGAAAACAGAAGAAGCGAAAACAGGTAGAATTATCTATGACTAATAGGGTAGAGCGACCGTGTAGTGGGATATACCAGTAACAGGAGAATAGTGTGCCAGTCGCAGGAGAGATGTGGCCAACAGATGGAATTTAGTTTGGCAGGATGATCACACGAAGATAGAAAACTATGCCAGGATAGTCACATATAAGGAATGAGATAAATAAGAGTAAGGGGCGACAGGCTTAGAGTAATGGGAGAAGTAAACAGAGGTGGAGAGAAGCTAGACAAAGGTGGAGTGAAGCTAGAGCTTGTGATAGACTACACGCTACAGTAAAAGTAACCAATAGGGTGAAAGGGGAGGACCGAGAGACGCAGCTGAACAGCATAAATCAGAATGTAACCCTCAGATCGAGGTGCTTACTCGTTAGGGACCCGCTCTTGCAAGTTCGTATCAATAAAATTTGCTGCTTCAGAATTTGACTCGGACTGAAATTTATTAATATGTGAGTTTTGTTTCTCACACCCGGAGAGAAGTAAAAAGTCAACCACACTGCTGTGTGTCTCAAGTCACATTTAGATTGGACCCTTCTGCTAACAGTACTTGCCAGCAGGTGCTTATGTATTGTTTAAAATGACCTTGACAGAGGGCTCACTTTAGTTCCGCTCCATATAGTACCAATTAACATATTAAAGGTTTGACAATATACTTTCCAACATATTTGTGATGCAGGAACATTTTTTTGTAAAAAATGCATCTCAGTTATTTCATTTAACCTCGCACCAACCACATTCAGTGAAACGAATTCAGTTGAGAAAAATAGATGTGCTAAGACAATGTATGGGAAGCTTCCAACTTGATTGCTGTTGTGATTTGTGGTATATGTAATAATGTCTGGAGCAAATGTCCTGTTTTCAGTGAAGAGAAATGAAAACTCTGTATCATTGCCTGCCTTATAGCTGTGCTCTTCACCCCATGACTTTCCCTCTAAGTTCAACAGCCATTTGCTCTTTTCCCTTCTGCTAATTTTCCTGATGTCTCTGTCAACCTCAAATAGAAGCATTCCATGTCTCTTTGTGAGTGCTGCAACATTAACCAAAAGCCTGAGCCACACTTTTCACTGAAGCTTCTAACTCAAAAAAAACTTATAACAGGCACTTATCAGTGTATCCACAGGAGGCCCCCTGCCATTTCAACTTCATCATTCTTGAACGCCATAGTGCTGCATTACTTTCACGGTAAATTAACCGAGCAATGCATTACACTGCAATGCCATTATGTCTTAAGAACTACTTTGCACGGAAATTTTGTACAAACATTTCACAATAAAGACAGCTATTCCCATTATCAGAACCTCACATTTTGCTTGAAGTGTATTGCTCGCCTAACATCCATCAGTACTGGTAAGGATACTGCTGTTCATGATAACCAGGTCTTCTTCAGTTTATGAAAAGACAAGATGAGCATTAACAAATGCTGAATTCAAAACAGAAGACAACGGTGGTTTGAAATGGTGGGTTAATGAATAGCAGATTGACTCTGTACAAAGGTTATCCTATATTTCACTTTTAGGTGCTATACAATTCCCATATTTTCTATTTACATTTATATTTCAATTATACAGATGCTTCCTGTGTACAATGTGAAAAAACATTGCAAAAAATACTCTTGAACATGTCTAGCTAGGTTAAAACTCACCCAACGCCAGGTTATAGTCCAACAGGTTTATTTGAAAGTACTAGCTTTCAGAGTCCTGTTCCTACATTTGGCAACCTGATGGAGGATCAGCCCTCTGAAAGCTAGTACTTTGAAATAAACCTGTTGGACTATAACCTGGTGTTGTGTGAGTTTTAACTTTGTCCACCACTGGCACCTCTACATCATGTCTAATTAGAACAGTGAACATCTCCCTATTGGTTCCATAAATTTCTTTTGAATAAGCATGATATTATGTTCAATGCAATGAGCAGCATTCAGAGCACTGGGTAGTGACACCTATTACAGAAATGGTACCAAACCTGAGGACGATAACCTTAGGGATGGAGAACAATGAACAATCTTCCAGCCTGACATTTTGATGGATCAGTAGATTTGTCGCCACCTTTCTCGCAGGAGACCCCCCACTTCACTCGTCTCTCCAATCTTTCCACAGCAGATGTCAAACACATTAACATACATTCTGAAATAAACTTGCAGTGCTAATGTATGCTCACCAATCATTTCACATCAACTTTATTGTAATTTCATCTACCTTTAATGAAAGCACTTTAACTTCTGTCATTTTCTTCTCCTATATGATGTTTAGATTCATTAGGATCTAGCTGTTGAGGATAATGTTTTATTATTATAGGCAAAAATATTCCCACTTGAATTTATCAAGTATGGAGTAAATTTTATTATGGTATGAAAGCTATTGAGAAGAAATATATGTTTGGTATTTAAGTAATAATAAAAAAATAGAAGGTTGTTTACTTTCTTATAGAGATTGGCAATAAATGCTTGCCTTGTCAGAAATGCCCATAATCCATTAATGAATAAAAATAACATTTTTCCTCTTCTAGCAATCAAACATTAACTGCCATGGCCTGAAGATTTGGGATCCCTTCCCAGTCCTCTCCACTTCTCTTAACCCCTTCAAAATGCTCCTTATAATCTACAAAGCTTTGCCCATCAGTCCTGACATCTCCTTAAATGGCTGTATCAAATTTTCGTTTACAACATTCCTGTGAAACTTTTGATAATACTTTGCTGTAAAGGAACAATATAAATCCAGGAAGTTTGTATTATTGCATTAATTACACACATCATTCACACACTTAATACAGTTACAATAACTTTGCTTGGATCGTCAATGGCTTTGTGCTTCTCAAAGAACAATGATGACTCTCATCAGTGCATCACTGTATTCTGTCATTATGATTAGTTTTACATGTGTTTGGAGTCTTCTGACCAGGTATGTCTCACATTTTGTAAAATCACTTTCAGGCTGCATTGCTGCAAAGGATAGGAATGTAATTATGAAGTCACTGAACCAGCAGAACTTCACACTTTAATAACTGCTAAAAGATCTCAAGCATTGCCCTGAATACCATCAGGTCCAGTATATATAGAACTTAAGGAAAGCAAAATCTAAAGGGGTTTTGTTTTCCAAGGTTTCAATCCATCAGTGTCAGTTTCCATTTGGAAGACAGTGAGCAGGACTCTGTGCAAAGTTCCATTTTCCAACTCGAATTCGCAGCTTCTTTAATACTCTAAATACATATCAAAATCAAAGCAGTAACTTCAAACAGTATAATGGTGCCATTAAAAGTTTATTCTCAGTAAGAGCAAGAAAAAAATCATTTCTGTCATAGCATTCAGGATCAAAAAACATTTCATTTTTCACATTCAGCACCCTTTGGTTCTATAGTCAGTGTCATATATTTAACTAGCAATCAATTCTGTAATGCACAGATCTATAAAATGAGCTATGAGTACTATGAGCCTATCTGTGTTAGGAGGTTCATTTCCTGCAAGATAGCTGTGCAGTGTTTGTAATGTTGACATTAAAATGTTCACATAAAATACATATGAGATCCCATTATCTTCACTGAAAAGCTAATAAATATAATGTTATTTTAGCTTTTTAATGTATGGCTGCCCTTTTCCCATTTTCTTCAGAAGTGTTGGGGGGCAGAAAAGTTAAAAGATCATTAACAAGTTACTCCCACTGCCAAGAAAATCTGGCCTATCACATACCAATCAGCTTCTTAAGAGATAACAGGTAAGTCTGGGTGAGTTTCTTATTGAAACACAAGCTTTGACATCGATGTCCTGGGTGATCAGAAGCTGCTGGCCAATGAAGGATATAGTGTGGAGGTGCCAGTGTTGGATTGGGGTGGAAAAGGTCAGTAGTCACATGCCACCAAGTTATAGTCCAACAGGTTTATTTGAAATCACAAACTTTCAGAGTGCTACTCCTTCATCGGGTTACTTCACCTGACAAAGGAGCATCACTCCAACAGTTTGTGATTTTAAATAAACCTGTTGGACTGTAACCTGGCATTGTGTAACTTTTTCTGCCAATGGAAGATAGACAACTTCTGAGTCCCAACGGCTGCCATTCAAGATTGACTCTCAATGGATCCAGCAGCAAATAGTTAAGTAATTTTTATAGAAGCGAATACTGCAGATGCTGGAAATCTGAAATAAACACAGAAAATGCTGGAGAAACTCAATATCAGTGGAAAAAGACAAAGTTAACATTTCAAGTCCAGTAAGACTCATTCTGAAGAACAGTTATACTGGAATCAATACGTTATGTCATTTTTATACTCTCCTCCAGGTTGTGGTCAGGGGTTGGAAGCAAGAGTAAGCTCTTTTTCTTCAGCTCTGATTTCTCCCAGAGTGGAATAACTGGAGGAACACCATCCACATCCCCACCACCTCGCCACTCCCCTCCCCCTGCTTCCCAAACCAGTAGGTAGATTGCCCTGATTTCCTAGTTGGGAATTTCTCGCTTTCCCGGAAGGCAGGTAATTAGAGTCATAGAGTCATAGAGATGTACAGCATGGAAACAGATCCTTCGGTCCAAACCATCCATGCCGACCAGATATCCCGACCCAATCTAGTCGCACCTGCCAGCGCCTGGCCCATATCCCTCCAAACTCTTCCTATTCATATACCCATCCAAATGCTTCTTAAATGTTGCAATTGTACCAGCCTCCACCACATCCTCTGGCAGCTCATTCCATACACGTACCACCTTGTGCGTGAAATAGTTGCCTCTTAGGTCTCTTTTATATCTTTCCCCTCTCACCCTAAACCTATGCCCTCTAGTTCTGGACTCCCCGACCCCAGAGAAAAG
>NC_057724.1:53594427-53633661 GCF_004010195.1 Chiloscyllium plagiosum
CAGAGTTCTCGGGTGCACCTGATCAGGTCCTGGGATTTATCCACCTTTAACCATTTCAAGACATCCAGCACTTCCTCCTCTGTAATCTGGACATTTTGCAAGATGTCACCATCTATTTCCCTACAGTCTATATCTTCCATATCTTTTTCCACAGTAAATACTAATGCAAAATATTCATTTACTATCGCCCCCATTTTCTGTGGCTCCATACAAAAGCCGCCTTGCTGATCTTTGTGGGGCCCTATTCTCTCCCTAGTTACCCTTTTGTCCTTAACATATTTGTAAAACCCCTTTGGATTCTCCAAAGGGAAAGCAAAGAGGTTAAGATTCTCAAGGGGCCATTAATTAACCACGTAAAGACTTTAATTTGTGGTGGATGAAGAAGGTCATCCATGAATACCCAGAAATTAATCAGTGAGTTAATGCTAAAGGGGAAAAACATCTCTTGAGGGCCAACTCACCCAATTATTTCTCATTTTCATCACCTCTCTTGCGATCGCTTGGATGGGGAAGACTGTGTTCATTATGATGTCTCCTCGTTGAATTAAACAATTAGTCTACTAGAATGAATTTACTTTCTTTTGCATAAATAAACCTATCTTTTTAAATAGAAATGGCACAGTTTGAAATCTAAGATGGCCATTGTATTGAAACTCTCTGGAATAGTGCAACTTCTGCTACAGCGTGTCCCCTCATTAAAAGTAAAATGCATTAAAGCATTCCCCTTCACGGTGCTCCTTGTTAGGCCATTTCCTAATAACAATTCCCAATAACTGCCTTATACTATAACACCCTTGACTGGTTCATTAAAAATATTGTTTTCATGCATAATTCATGCTTCTGACTAAAATGTCCCTTTTTAAAAAAAAATCAGTAACCTTAAGTATTAATCAAACTTTTGGTTAATTTATGAAAATAGTCTCAGTGAATAACAATGCAAATTAATAATGATTAAACAATAACACTTGTTATTAAATGGAATTTCTCAAGCGTCTCTTTTTTATTGCCTTTTCTATTTGGAATCTTTTCCTATCTCGTCTCACAAGAGATTTGATGGTAATTTTACAATATTTAGTCACACATTTCATAGTCTCTATTTTATTATATTTTGGTACCATTTTGTGTAAACCCTCCAATGAGATCAACTCAACTGAACTATATCAAGAAAAGATTGCACTCTGTGTAGGCGATAAATTGGAATCCAGAAGGGTTTACTGATGTGTATCTAGAAACATCTTAAAGCTATGAAAAGCTGACAGTTTGATTGTGCCTGATGCTTTTAATAAATTATTCACAACCCTGGTGCTCTATAATACGATTTTAATGTTTTCTCTTTGATTGTTAAATAGAGGGTCATTTCTCAGAAATAAGGATGGTCAGCAATTCCTCTACACTCCCAATTTAAATCTATGGAGAGTTCTCTAATTTTGTACACAAAATAGAGACTTTGGCAACACCTCAAATTACAATGATGTTATGAATCTCATTCCCTACTCCAATGTTAACTGTGGAATTGATATTGTAAATCCACATGAAACTGCTTTTTTACATTTTGAGCTTCTTTGCACCATTGAAATGCAGAAAGGGGAAGGAACAAAGCATTTATTCAGAGTACAGATGTAGTTATGAATGTATTCCTTGATGTACTTTTAAACACTTGCATACTTAGTGCCGAAACAGCAAACCTGCCACCTTTATAACTCTCACTTCCAAGTCAACGTGGTAATGACACTGAGTGAGTGAGCTGCCTGTGCCCCAGGGTACTCTTCTGCCTTTTTTTTTAATCATTCAGATTCCTTCACTAGTTTCCTCCATTTTATGTGCCCTTAAATTGTTGACTCAGTGCAGGCATATGCTTCCATTTATATAAATCATCTAATGTCTTGCCCAAAGCACACTTCCAGCGGGGATTACAATTGGATAATTAGTTATCCCTTCAGCACCTAGGGAGTCGGAACCATCAACACCTTGAGACATAAAATCACTTGCATATGAATTAAGCCCATGTTTCCTCTTGTCCACAAGTTTCATCTATTCAATGGACAAATTCATTGAGTCATGAGAATCATCAGTGTCTCTGTCTTCCATTTTGGTAGGAGTAACAGTATAAAGGACTATACTTTGAATGGTAAGTCATGGGATATGATGAAATGGCCGAGGCATTTTGTGTCAGTCTTCACAGTGGAGGACATGAATAATTGACAAAGAGATGAAGGTAGGTAAGAACCTGGAAACAATCATTATCACAGAAGAGGTATCATAGAGTCATAGAGATGTACAGCATGGAAACAGACCCTTTTAATCCAACTTGTCCATGCCGACCAGATGTCCTGACCCAATCTGGTCCCACCAGCCAGTACCTGGTCCATATCCCTCCAAATCCTTCCTATTTATATACCCATCCAGATGCCTTTTAAATGTAATAGTCTCCACCACTTCCTCTGGCAGCTCATTCCATACACGCACCACCTTCTGCGTGAAAAGTTGCCCCATAGGTCTCTTTTATATCTTTCCTCTCTCACCCTAAACCTATGCCCTCTAGCTCTGGACTCCCATTCCTAGGGAAAAGACTTTGTCTATTTATCCTATCCATGTCCCTCATGATTTTGTAAGCCTCTATAAGGTCACCCCTCAGCCTCCGACGCTCCCTACATTTCATCATTTATGTAAATGATTTGCATAAAAATTATAGTTAGTAAGTTTGCAGATGACACCAACATTGGAGGTGTAGTGGACAGCAAAGAAGGTTAGCTCAGAGCACAATGGGATTTTGTTCAGATGGGCCAATGGGCTGAGAAGGAGCAGATGGAGTTTAATTGAGATAAATGCGAGGTGCTGCATTTTGGGAAAGCAAATCTTAGTAGGACTTATACACTTAATGGTAAGGTCCTCGGGAGTATTGCTGAACAAAGAGACCTTGGGGTGCAGGTTCATAGCTCCTTGAAAGTGGAGTCACAGGTAGATAGGATAGTGAAGAAGATGTTTGGTATGCTTTCCTTTATTGGTCAGAATGTTGAGTACAGGAGCTGGGAGGTCATGTTGCGGCTGTACAGGACATTGGTTAGGCCACTATTGGAATATTGCATGCAATTCTGATCTTCCTATGGGAAAGATGTTGTGAAACTTGAAAGGGTTCAGAAAAGATTTACAAAGATGTTGCCAGGGTTGGAGGATGTGAGCTATAGGGAGATGTTGAATAGGCTGGGGCTGTTTCCCCTGGAGCATTGGAGGCTCAGGGGTGACCTTACAGAGGTTTATATAATCATAAGGGGCACATATAGAATAAATAGATAAAATCATTTCCCTGAGGTAGGGGAGTCCAGAACTAGAGGGCATATGTTAAGGGTGAGAGGGGAAAGATAAAAAAGAGACCTAAGGGGCAACGTTTTCATGCAGAGAATGGCACGTGTATGGAATGAGCTGCCAGAGGATGTGGTGGAGGCTGGTACAGTTGGAACATTTAAGAGGCATTTGGATGGGTATATGAATAGGAAGGGTTTGGAGGGATATGGGCCAGGTGTTGTCAGGTGGGGCTAGATCGGGTTGGGATATCTGGTCGGCATGGACGGGTTGGACCAAAGGGTCTGTTTCCATGCTGTACATCTCTATGACTCTATGACTCTATAACTCCCACTTTAGGTTCACAGCCCCCACCAACCCGTCCTCCACTCCCAGCACTTTCTCTCACCACCACAAGAGGTGTAAAACCTGTGTCCACACCTTCCCCCTCACCTCCACCCAAGGCGCTAAAGGATCCTTCCACATCTGGCAGAGATTTTCCCGACACTTCCAAACACCTCATCTACTGTGTCCGTTGCTCTCGATGTGGTCTCCTCTACACTGGGGATACAGGATGTCAACTTGCGGAACATTTCAGAGATCATCTCCGGGACACAAGCACCAATCAACCCCACCATCCTATGGAAAACACTTCAACTTCCTCTTCCACTCCACCAAGGACATGTAAGTCCTGGGCCTCCTTCACTACCAACTTCTAGCCACCTAATGCCTGGAGGGGAAGAACACCTCATCTTCCTCCTTGGGAGCTTCAACCATACAGGTTCAATGTCAATTTCATCAATTTCCTCATCTCCACTCCACCTATCTTATCCCAAATCCAACCCTCCCACTTAGCACCTCTTGAACTGTCCTACCACCCTTCCCACCTCTCCACTCCACCCTCCACTTCGATCTATCACCATCACCCCTCATGTCCACCTACCTATCGCACTCCCAGCCCCACCCCGCTCCCAGTAATCTCTCAGTCCCCTCTTGCTCCCCTCCACCCCTTTCCCCACCCCATACATTCCGATTATGCTCAAAACATCGACTCACCTGCTCCTCGGTTGCTGCCTGACCAGCTGTGCTTTTCCAGCACCACAGTTTTTGACAGTAATTAGTAGTGTGCCTCAGGGATCAGTGCTGGGGCCACAACTATTCACAATTTACATAGATGATTTCGAGTAGTGCCTTGACACATGTAGTGCGTCAAGGTCTGTGGATGATACTAAGATGAATGGTAGAGCAAAGTGTGCAGAGGACAGTGAAACTTTGCAGATACTTTAAGTGAGTGGGCAAAGATCAGGCAGATGGAATACAATGTTAATAAATGTGAAGTCATCCATTTTGGTGGAACTAACAGTAAAAAGGACTATTACTTGAATGATAAAAAGTTGCAGCATGCTACTGTGCAGATGGACCTGGATGTCCTTGTGCTAGAATCACAGAAAGTTGGTCTGCGGTCTCAACAGATAAGTGGGAAGGCAAATTAAATTTTGTCTTTCAATGCTAAAGGGATTGAGCTTAAAAGCAGGGAGGTTATGTTACAGCTGTACAGGGTGCTGATGAGGCCACACCTGGAGTATTGTGTGCATTTGTGGTCTCCTTACTTGAGAAAGGGTGTACTGGCACTAATGGAAGTACAGAGGAGGTTCACAAGGTTGATTCCAGAATTGAGGCTTATGAGGAGAGACTGAGTAGATTGGAATTATATTCATTGGAATTTAGAGGAGTGGTGGTGGGGGCGCGGTGATCTTATAGAAATATATAAAATTATAAGGGAATCGATAGGATAGAAGTAGAGAGGTGTTTCCACTGGCAGGTGAAACTAGAACAAAGGGGCATAGCCTCAAAATTAGGGGAACAGATTTAGGACTGAATTAAGAAGAAACTTCTTCATCCAGAAGATTGTAACTTTCTGGCATTCCCTGCCGAGTGAAGCAGTTGAGGCTTCCTCATTGTATGCTTTTAAAGCTAAGATAGATAACATTTTGAACAGTAAAAGAATTAAAAGTTAAGGTGAGAGGGTGGGTAAGTGGAGCTAAGGTCATGAGAAGATCAGCCATAATCTTACTAAATGGTGGAGCGGGCTTGAAGAGCCAGATGGCCTACTCCTGCTCCAGGATCTTATGTTGTTATTATGTTTTTTTTTAATGTGAGTCATGCAGCTCTCCAATCCCAGCAGTGCCACCATGAGTAGTGGCCATTGTCGAAGCAGCAGTGAGTCTGCTGAATAAGAGGAGCCAAGAACCTGCAACAAAGTGAACCTGGGGTCTCAGCAAGGCCAGGCAGAAGCTTGCGAGGAGTAAGGGTTGAAGAGATAGAAACACAAGGAGGTGAAATACTTTGCAGGGGACTTAACTGAGCACAGTATGCTTTCAAGGAGGCACACCTGCCTTGCTAGGCTACCGGTGCACCAGATTTCGTCTACTGAGTTGATCACTTAATGCTAGCCTGGCCTGCTTCTTGTAAAGTCCCAACAACAGTCCACCAATCACTAATTGGCCACATAAGAACTTCCTTGGTCTAGGGGTGAGCAAATTGCCCTTCATGTCCCATGCTTCTAAGAAAATTGCTGCAGGAGAGGTAAGATGGTGCTGAGAATGGCATCACTGGCATGACAGCCAACTCCACCCTGTCCAATATCCTGCACCAGGTTTGGCACATAATGTCTGACTATGATGACGCAAATGTGATGTTTCTGTTTACCCACACTCCACAAACAGATAAAGCAAAAATCTGGTTTAACTATTCTGGCAACATCATTGGACAGATGATATACTTAGCAGTGCTCTATAACATTTGAATGTGGCTTTGAAATAACTACCAAAAATCATATGAACCAATGTGAACTTACGCACAACTAGTTATTTTGCATTATAATCATTAATCTCAACGTGTATGCTATCTTGCTGTAAGTACAGACTTAACAAATTTACAATCTGTCTTGTTGAGTTCCATGATGCATTAATGGAAAATGCAAGCCCCTCTTGCGTCATGCAACCTCATTCAACATTTCAAGAACACTTCATTTTCGTGCCAACAATTCAACAGCATTTGTCTTTCATTACAACAGGATAAATAGGGAAGTTGTAATTAAAAAGAAAGAATGAAGGAAATGAAGGAAAAATATGATTTCAATGACTCCTAATGATACAATAAACTAACCAACTCCACTATTCTGCAATATACAGACAGATGCTTTTGCATGAATAATTCTTATTTAACTTTGGGACCACTCAACTGTAGGTTCACTGACGAGCCAAAAAATCCATCCAAATTGTCTCTTCCTAGTTCCTAGCACAGACATCAGTGACTGAAAGACATAAGCTAAATATGCTTATTTGTATCAGAAAATGATTGTCTCCAATCAGTTCAGTTGCACTTGTCTGATGTAAATAATTGACTTATTGCACCATTAGGAGCACAAAATAATGGAAATATGCAATGAAGTTTCCTTGATGAATTACATTTTTCCCTGTACATGTATCTCACATCAATCAGTAGCAGGCTTAAATGAAGTAATATATCATGAGATAATGTGCCTCTCGATATTAATGTTCCTTCCTCATTTAGTGTAAGCAAGGGGTCTTTATGTTTTATTCCCATTTATTCCAGGTGCCAACTGAGTTTTATTGGTTGTTCAGACACAGGCCAACAACAAGCGAGGAAAAATGGATACTGTACTAAAGTCAACTAAGTTTAAAGCTGGAATCACAAAGCAAATGCTGCCTGTGCATAATGGTTCAATCATCATCTGAAAAAGCATGACAAATAATTCAGCAGAATATTAAAGTTTTTTGCATATTTTAAATCAACATCTTATAAATTTCATTGGTAATAATCACTTCAGCATTATCAACATAGTCCTTGAAAGTGCATTCCTAAATTTAATGACTTTAGTGAAGTTGCTTTTGCATATTCTTATAACAGTGCCCTCCGGGACATCTTCAGTCTCATGCAGATTTTCTTGCATATGAGGAACAAAGTTTCCCCACAGAGATGGTAGGTGTTGGGTAGCATAAAAATATCTCACACTTTTGGGCAGGAGGGACAAATTCCTGGTGGAATTTTGCTCTGGGAGTCAAGACAAAGTATCATATTTGGCTGAAGTAGAATTAGAGGCTAGCTGTGTAACTGGAAGAAGGTATGCGGCTACCAAGCACCTGTAACAATCTTCAGCAACCAGAAGAGCTGAGTGGTTGATCCACCTTAGCCTCTTCAGAGGTCCCCGGCATCATAAACCAAAGTCTTTATCACGTGACACTAGAAATGGCATGGGAACTTGATACTGCAAAGGTTATGGGCCCTAACAACAATCTGGCAATGGTGGATGCTCCAGTACCTGCACTACCTCCTAGACAAGCTGTTCCAGTACAGTTACAACATTGGCATCTAAGCAACAATACGGAAAATTGTCCAGCTATATTCCGTGCACAAAACAGAACAATTCTAATCCAACCAATTATTGCATCATCATCATCATTAGCATCAGTAAAATGGCGGAAGATGTCATCAAAAATTTTGACAATAAACTACCCAATGGGATTCAATTCCGATCCCCTCATGGCTACTCTGTCCCTGATCTCATTAAAACCTTGGCTCAAACATGCACAAAGCGACTGAGCTGCAGAGCAAAGGAGAGAGTGACTACCCTTTGACATCAAGGCTGCAATTCATAATGTGCCATCAAGGAACCCTAAAAAAAACTGAATTCAATTGGAGACAGGAGGAAATCCTCACTTGTTGGAACTATCCCGGCAGAGAGGAAAGTATCTGCAGTTGTTGGCAGTCAGTCATTTCAGCTCCAGGACATTGCTACAGGATTTCTTCAGGCGCACCATCTTCAACTGCTTTACCAATGCCTTTCCCTTCATCATGATGTTAGAGGGGGCAGTTCACAGATGTTTCAACCCAAGCAGAGGAGACTCACCAGGATATTGCCTGGTTTGGAGAATTTTAACTACGAAGAGAAGCTGGATAGTCTTGGGTTGTTTTCTTCAGAGCAGGGAAGGCGGTGGGGGTTTTTGTTGAAGTGTACAGGATTATAAGGGGCCTGGACAGGGTGGATAGGAAGCAGCTGTTCCCCCTTAGTTGTAAGGCCAATAGTGAGGTAGCACAATGTCAAAATAAAGGGCAGGAAGTTTACAGGAAATTTGAGCACAATCCTTTTTACCCTGAGAGTGGTTGAAAATCTGGAATGCATGGGAGGGTAGTAGAGGTCGGAAACCTCATAATCTTTAAAAGGTACATGGATCAGAACTTGAAATGTCTTACATTTGAAGCTATGGGCCAAGTGCTGGAAAGTGAGATTAGTGTAAATAGGCCAAGGGGTCTCTTCTGTGCCTGTATGACTCAATGATTCATTCACACGACTCAAATTCCAAGCCATGACCATCTCCATCACAAGAGAATCTAAACATTGCCTCTTGACGTGCATTGGAGTTCCATTGCTGAATCCCTTACTATCAGCATCCTAGGGGTTATTGTTGACCAGAAATTGAACTGAATTAGCCATATAAATAGAACAGTTATCACAGCAGGTCAGAGGCTAGGAATCATCTACTGACACCCCAAAGCTTTTCCACTATCTACAAGGCACAAGTCAGGATTGTGCTGGAATATCTCTCACTTAGTATGGTGCTGGAATCTTTCCTGCTGAAAGGCTTATGCCTGAAACGTCGATTCACCTGCTCCTCAGATGCTACCTGACTGATCGACTGTGCTTTTCCAGCACCACACTCTCGATTCTGATCTCCAGAATCTGCAGTCCTCATTTTATACTAATATCTCTCACTTACCTATTTCATTGCAGCTCCAACAACATTCAAGAAATCTGACATCAGCCAAGACAAAGCAACGCACTTGATTGGCACCACATCCATGAACATCCATTCCCTCCACCACCAATTCTTACCAACTACAAGATGCACTGCAGAAATTTACCAAGGTCCATTCAAACCAAACCAAAATCTGTTAGCATAAAGAAGAACAAGGGCAGCAGGGACATGAGAACACCACCACCTCCAAGTTCTCATCAAGCCACTCACCATCCTGATTTGGAAAGACATCGCCATTCCTTCAGTGTTGCTGGGTCAAAAGTCTGGAACTCCTCTCCTATTAGCAATGTAGGTGTACCTACAGCAAAATGGAATGCAATGCAGCACATCACCACTTGTTCAATGGCAATTTGGTCATGGACGATAATTGTTGGGCCACCAGTCAGCAAAGCCCATATTCCATGAATGAATAAAACAAATATTGCCCTCATTTGACAATCAGGCATGCTGACCTGACTTCATGCAAATAGTTTGACATTTTTATTCTTTAATTTAAATCCTCTGTGCAATAAAATAGGCAAAACTGGGGCAATGTTGAGAAGTAGATTTAGGTGAACAAATATTAATAGTTCAGTTTGAGGATCGCAAAGATGTTGAACAGAGGTACTACAGCACCACCTGTGACAGGAGGGTGTAATTACAGGATGACATTTTCCATCGCCAGTTACTGTAACACTGTAAATACGAGCAGCAAAATTTATAATGGGAAAGGCTTGCATACAAGTGAAAGAAAAATGTGATGCCAAGATTTTAAGTTTATAGCTGCAAAATGTGCACAAATATAAGAGTTATTTCTTTGCTCATACTTTTACATATTGTGAAAAGCTTACAGTGAATTGTCAGGTTTGACAGTCAGTTCAATAACCTCCTGAGTTACTGAGTGGAGAAATAAGGCACTGCCTGGAAACGTTTTTCTTTTAATTTACTATTGATGCATATTTTGAAATATACTTAGATATAAGACATATTAAATTTCATTTCCCATACGCAAAGTCCTTTCATAGATTACGCCCCTTTTCCATATCCCCTCCAACCTCAGCCCCAACAGTAAATGTAATCAGCCCATGGAGTTTTGTCACTACGTTCAAGCTCATTTGATCAGCTAGTTTTGTCATGCCCTCCTTCCACTAGCACACATCACCAAACCCCTCTGATACACTCCCTGGCACATCTCTGAACTAACATATTTTGCAATTCTGAGAATGGAAGATGTTCAATATTTCTCTAGGCAGATCTCATCCCACCCAGATTTAAATTGGAATCAGTTAAAAATAATGGAAGTTAATTATTATCATAATTGTAATTAAAAATCAAAAGGGTCCACCCTTGCTTCCTACTTTTGACACCAAAGCCTGTTCACCCATATCAGGGCGAATGAGCCTTTAGGGAACAATTGAATGGCAAAACGTCAACTCCTCGCTTGTTTCTCCAGATGCGGGGTTCTTTAAATTTTTAAAATGAACTGATATGGGTTAAAAAGAAAAGGCATAGTTTAAAGATAAGAGAATGTATATGGAAAGAATTAGGTAACTCTATCAAAGAGTAGAGAAATCCCTTCTCATCTCATTTCACAACGATCATCCCTTCATTCTGAGGCTGCATCCTCAGGTCCTAGTCTTGCCTGCGAGTGTAAACATCTTCTCCATGTCCACTCTATCCTGGCCTCCCAGCATTCTGTTAGTTATAATCATGGGAAGTAGAAACCACAACCATACATTACTACTACTGTAGATGGCTTCCCCTCCATATTGATACGCTTACGTTTTAAAATCTCGTAATTTGATTATTCAAATGCAGGAAGACAGGGGTGCCTCCATGTTAAGGCATTCTTGCAATCGCTTTACTATTCCTGCAGTACCCATCTCTATGTATGGCTTTAATATGGTGGTAAGCATGGTTGAAGCAACTTAGGATGCCAACTCCTAGAAGATTATGCCAGTAGGCACAGTGACATCATTGGTAGGATCATGATATGCAGACAGGCCTAAAATCAAAATCCCAAGACCTGCTTGAAAATCTAGTCTTATAATTCGATAATGAATTTTTTTAAAGCTTCTTGTTTACATTGCAGTAAAAAAACACATTTTTAAAATAAATTAGCATTTTGTGAAGGCTTTAGAGGAAAAGAAGCAATAGAGCATTTCTCATTATAATTGGTTCTTGAAATTACTACATGCTGACACTGTGCTATATTTTCTGAATTCTAAATTTTGTTTCTCAGAAGATGATCCTCAGGTTATAAAACTTTTTGAATGACTGTAAGAAATAACAAGTTACATGCTTGCAGATTAATAATTCATTTGAGTAAATAATGAAGGAGCTGGCATGCTGAAAAAATTACTTGATTTTTACAAATGAGGTAATGTAAGTCACCCTACATGAACTATAAAATATTCGGCACCAGCTTCAGGGAAAAGCATTACTCAGGTCCCACACGTTAAGCAGTTTGTCGAAGATGGGATGTTTATCTTTTGTTGACATCTCTTGGTGTTTTATAATGGATCTGTTTGTATAGCAGTTAGCTTTACCTTATGAATAAACATGGCTGTGATAGTACGTAATGGGAAATTTTAAAAGTGAAATATATAATGTAAGTATAGAGTCACAGAATCATAAAGATTGACAGCAAAGAAACAGACTCTTCAGTCAAACATGTCCACGCTGACCTGATATGCCTAACTAATCTAGTCCCATTTGTCTGCACTTGGCCCGTACCCCTATAAACTCTTCCTATTCATATACCCATCAAAATAACTTTTAAATGTTGTAATTACATCAGTCTCCAGCATTTCCTCTGGCAGCTCATTCCATACACGCACCGCCCTCTGCATGAAAAAGTTGCCCCTTAGGTCCCTTTTATATCTTGCCCCTCTCACCTTAAACCTATGCCCACACCAGGGAAAAGACTATGTTTATTTATGCTATCCATGTTCCTCGTGATTTTATAAACCTCCATAAGGTTACCCATCAGCTTCCGATGCTCCAGGGAAAACAGCCCCAGCCTATTGAACCTCTTCATATAGCACAAAACCTCCAACCCTGGCAACATCTTTGTAAATCATTTCTGAACCCTTTCAAGCTAGATAACATCCTTCCAATAGGAGGGAGACCAGAACTGCACACAACATTCCAAAATTGGCCTAACCAGTATCTTGTGGATAACGTAATGCTATTTAAAACATACACTGCAATGAGATCCCATTGGCATATTGTTACACCAGAGACATCTGTGGGTTTAGGAAAAACAATATCCAGAGGTACAGTATCCTGAGACTGCCATGCCAGACTGTTGTTCCTGACCCACACAAGGCAATGCTTCATGCCAAGTTGACCACCACAGCACAAACCATTATCTTTGAGATGAAAGGCTGCTGCAGTATTTGGAGGTACTGAGGTGCTATAGGAATTAAAACATAGGTGCTTTCTAACCTCCAGTACTTGTCCATGTGCTCCCAGTCCTGTTCTTTAAAGTTCTATTAAATGCTGTGCTGAGTGAAATGATGGGGTAGAATATTTAACACTGTCACCCATCAGCAGTTATGGAAAAGTGAGTGAATTGTATCCTTACATAATCCCTGGCATCTTAAGGCAACAAGTTCCAGAACATATTGACAGTGGTCTGAGGTCAATCCTTAGTCATGTTAACTATAATTCTGCTGCCAGTCAGATGAAAACTTTGGGATAAAATACAAAAAGGGAAACACAACTGAATAGGATTTAATATGCCATGATAGAACAGTAATTTAGATTAATTGGACTTACTCCTCAAATTTATTGTTATTAATTCATACAAAATTCCTGTGTACTGCTATAAAAAAAGCATGATATAAGCAGGTGGCATCTGTCTGAAATCTGTTCAGATTTTTGGAGCACACATTGAGTCAATAGAAGGTGTGTTGTGTCTGTGAAGCTTACTTGACTTTCAGAGGTATGGGAAGTGTAGTTGTAGTTTTACTTTAGTGGTTGATCAACACTTACAAGCATAGATCTTGTCAAGAGTCTGTCACTTAGTTTGAAATCTAAATGTGTGATTAAATATTTCACTCTATCATTTGCGTGGATGAGTGATGGAGATCTTGGGTCAGAACAAATGTATTTCCTGAATATAAAGCAGAGTTAGAATGAGCTAAGGCACATTACACCAGATCTTCTCCCCTTTTGCAGGATCTGACTAGTTCCAGGGTATGAACATTTAAATGAGAAATGCATGATGTGGGAGTTTGGTCCATACCTACAGCCAATTTCATCAGTCTCCAGTTGGTGCATGCTACTAACCACAGGGAAATAAGATACTGGCTTTTAAAATTGTGAAAAATAGATAAAGGACATCGAAGCAAACTTCGCATTAATTGAGACATCAAAAGCAGAAGCCCATATAGAAGAGATTTAGAAGAGAAAACAGGGTTGTATCTTCACACAGTGCATTGTGGAGACGAGGAATTCACTTCCAGTATTTGTAGTTGAGGCGTTAACTTTGTCAATATTCAAGGCTACATTGGACAGGTGGAAAAAGGAAACAGTACTGAATGGCTGTGGGAACGAGAACCAGACAAGTGGATGTGATTAAAACTATTCACCAGGTGCAGGGGCTTTTGGACCAATCGATTTTTAGTTCTATGGTGTAATTTCTATATAATCACTTGGAATGTCCTCGGAGCTGCCCCTGCAATGCATATTTAACTTTGCTTTAAGGATGGAGTTCTGGATAGTTGTACTTTTACTCTATGAACGGCTACTGAGCAAGTGAAATAAAATGCTAGAGTGATGTAAGATCACATGAAACTGGAGACTGAAACTCAAGGGATCCAAAAAGATGTGCTCTTCTAAAATCCCTGTAACATATTTGTGTTTAATAAAGCCTACAAATATTCACAAGTGTATAGATCTAATGTTATTACATAGAGGCAGATGGTGACCAGATCCATGGAACTGAAAGCCAATGGCAAGCAAAATCAAAAGTGAAACCAACAGAGAGCACAATTCTACAGGTGAGAAGCACATGCAGCCCATTAATCTAACCCTATAAGTGTAGAAAGACCTGAGAAGAAGTGTAACCATGACAAGAAGCAGAAGAACTGTCATGATTTGGAGATGCCGGTGTTGGACTGGGGTGGACAAAGTTAAAAATCACACAACACAAGGTTATAGTCCAACAGGTTTAATTGGTAGCATTAGCTTTTGGAGCGGTATTCCTTCATCAGGTGGTTGTGGAGTACACAATTGGAAAACACAGAATGTTTAGCAAAAGTTTACAGAGTGTTGTAACTGAAATTATACATTGAAAAATACCTTGATTGCTTGTTAAGTCTCTCATCTGTTAGAATGACCATGTTAGTTTCACTTCTTTCATATGTAAATCACAAAACTTTTTTTAAAAAGTTACATTCTCAGGTTAACTTTAACAATTGGTGTCAGCCCAGATAAAATGTTGAAGGTGTTCGCCCCCTGTGTGCTGCTGTCTGTGCCATAATGTTTAGACTGATTCTAATCTAAAAAAATGGTTAACAGAGTCTTACATGGATTCATGCAGTTTTTGAGCAAAATACAATGTAACTCTGCAAGGACAAATTCACCCCACAAATATATATATGTAATTGTGCATATGGGTTTATGTGTGTGTGTGTCTGGGGTGGGGGGTTGTGAGAGAGAGTGTATATGTGTGTGTGTGTGTGTGTGTAAAGGGGTCTAAGTCTGTAAGAGGGGGCATGTGTGAATGTGGGAGTGTGTTTGTTTGTAGGAGTTTGTGTGAGTAAGAGGGGGCATGTGTGAATGTGGGAGTGTGTGTGTTTGTATGAGTGTGTGTGAGTGTCTGTGTGTGTGTCTGTGTATAGGGGTGTCTGTGTGGGTGTGCATAGGAGTGTGTGTGAGTGTCTGTGTGTATGTGTCTGTGTATAGGGGTGTGTGTGTGTGTATGTGTGTGTGTGTGTGTATAGGAGTGTCTCTGTGTGTGTATAATGCAACAGTGGTCAACTGTAGTGTGACATGAACCCAAGGTCCTGGTTGAGGCCCTCCCCATTGGTACCAAACTTAGCTATCAGCCTCTGCTCGGCTACGTTTTACTGCTGCCTGTCCCAAAGTCCGCCAGGAGGATGGTCACCCAAAGATCCGAGGTCGAATGTCCTGGACCACTGAAGTGTTCTCCAACTGGGAGAGAACACTCCTGTCTATTGGTTGTTGTGTGGTGCCTGCCAGTTCCGATGTGCCACATCAAGGAACCATAATGATCTCCTCAGGAGACAGGCACGTGCTGCAATCGACAGGGTACCCTTCGTTGTCCAGTACTTACCTGCAGCCGAAAACCTACGCCATGTTCTTTGCGGCCTGCAACACATTATCAATGAGGATGAGCACCTTGCCAAGACCTTCCCCACACCTCCACTACTCACCTTTAAACATCCACCAAACTTCAAACAGATCATTGTTCGTAGAAAACTGCCTGGCTCTCAGGACAACTCCATACAATTCTGTCATGGTAAGCTCTGCAAGACATGTCAGAGTGTGGACATGGATACCACCATTACGCGTGGGGACACCTCCCACCAAGTACATGGCAGGTACTCATGCGATTCAGCCAACATTGTCTATCTCATATACTGCAGGCAAGGATGCCCTGAGGCATGGTACATTGGGGAAACTGAGCAGAGGCTACAGCAGTGGATGAATGGATACCATACAACAATCAACAGATAGGAGCGTTCCCTCCCAGTTGGAGAACACTCCAGCGGTCTGGGACATTCAACCTCGGACCTACGGGTGAGCATCCTCCAAGGCAAACTTTGGGACAGGCAGCAGCGAAAAATGGCTGAGCAGAGGCTGATAGCTAAGTTTGTACCCATAGGGAGGGCCTCAACCTTGGGCTCATGTCACACTATAGGTGACCACCGTTGTACTATATACACACACACAGACACAGACACTCCCATATACAGACACGCACACACACATACACACACTCACACATTCACCCTCTCACAGACTTAGACCCCTCTACACACACACACATATACACTCTCTCTCACGGACACTCACAACCCCCCACCTCAGAGACACACACACACACACACACCAACATATGTTTGTAGGGTGAATTTGTACTTGCAGAGTTACATTGTACTTTGCTCAAAAACTGCATGAATCCATGTAAGACTGTTAACTCATTTTTTAGATTAGAATCAGTCTAAACATTAACAGCACAGACAACAGCACACAGGGGGCAAACACCTTCAACATATTATCTGAGTTGACAATAATTGTTAAAGTTAACCTGAGAATGTAACTTTTTAAAAATGTTTTGTGATTTAAATATGAAAGAAGTGAAACTAACATGGTCATTTTAACAGATGAGAGACTTAACAAGCAATCAAGGTATTTTTCAATGTATAATTTCAGTTACATCACACTGTAAACTTTTGCTAAACATTCTGTGACTTCCAATTGTGTACTCCACAACCACCTGATGAAGGAGCACCGTTCCGAAAGCTAATGCTTCAATTAAACCCGTAGGACTGTAACCTTGTGTTGTGTGATTTTTAACAGAAGAACTGTGGCTTCAAGACACATCTCAGTACTGAATTACAGAGAGGGGAAGCCCATGCAAAAGCTGAAAAAGCATAAAAGGACAATCACAGCAGAAAATACAGAAGAACAAGATAAAATGTCAATCAACCACTACAAATAATAAGTTCCCGTAGGTCAGAAAGCTTTACACCACACAAGATAGAGTATCCACACGCTAGTTTGGAGAGGGGGAAACTTCATATCAAAGCTGAAAAGGTGCTGGTAAGTAAAATAGCATTTTGATCACCATAAGCCTCTTGGTAAATACACAAAGGTTAGACAAACTTCTAGCTTTCCCAGACTCTCTGGAGAATGCAGAGATTAATTTTATATGATTTAATTTATTATTGTCTCAAGTAATGATATATAATGAAAAGTATTGTATTGTGTACTAACCAGACAAGTCATACCTTGTATAAGTAAATCAGGGTAATAGAACAGAATGCAGAATGTAGTGTTACAACTACAGATAAGGTGCAGAGAAAGATCAACTCTAATATGTGAGAGATCTGTTCATAAGTCTGATAACAGCAGGAAAGAAACGTTTCTTGAATCTGTTGCGACATGGTTTCAAACTTTGTATCTTCTGACCAACAGAGGAGAATGTAAGAGAGTATAAGCAGGGTGGGAGGGATCTTTTATTATTTTAGCTGCTTTTCCAAGGCAGCAGGAAGTGTAGACGGAAGTCAATAATAAGAAGGTTGGTTTTCGTGATGGACTGGGCCACATTCACAACTCTCTAATTTTTTGCAAACTTGGACACCTCAGTTGTCAAACCAAGTTATGCTGCATCCAGATAGGATGCTCTCTGGTGCATCTATAAAAATTGGTCAGTGTCATTATGGACATACTGAATTTCCTTAGCTTTCTGAGGAAGTAGAGGCATTGGAGTACTTTCTTAACTGTAGCATCGTGTCGATGTGGTTGCATGGTTGGAGTCAGAAACCAAAAAATCACCCCAAACTCAATGATGGAGGAGACAAACACGTCAATTCAAAGGAGAAGGTTATAGCATTTGTACCAATCGTCAGCCAGAAGTGTTGAGTGGATGTCTTCAACATTGTCTTAAACCAATTCAATTCACGTTAACTATATCACGAAATGGCTGAAGTCGCTGAATCTTGTAAAGTGTATGGGCCCTGCCAGCATTCACACAATAGTACTGTAAATGAGTGCATCAGAGCCTGCTGCACCCCTAGCTGAGCTGTTCCAGTACAACTACCACACTGAGATCTATCCACCATGGTAGGAAATGCCCAGATATGTTCTGTACACAAAGGGCATGAAAAATCCAACCCAGCCAATCACTGCCCTGACTGTCTACACTCGATTGTCAGTGATGGTGCTGATCATTAACTGTGTTATGAAGCAACACATGCTTAGCAATAACCTGAACACTGATGCTCAGTTTGCATTCCACCAGGGCCGCTCAATTCCTGACCACATTGAAATTTTGGTTCAAACATGGGCAAAGGAACTGAATTTCCAGAGCAAAGGAGAGAGTGACTGCCCTTGGCATCATTTGGCCAAATGTGACATCAAGGAACATTTCTGATGAAGGGCTAATGCCTGAAACGTTGATTCTCCTGCTCCTCCATTGCTGCTTGGCTCGCTGTGCTTTTTCCAATGCCACCCTTTTCAACACTGACACTCCAGCATCTGTAGTCCTCACTTTCTCCTATTAAGGAACCCTATGGAACTCGAGTCAATGGGAATTGGGGGAAATAGTTCGACTGGATGGAGTCATACCTGGAACAAGACACTTTGTTGTGTCTGTTGGACATGAATCATCTTAGCTCCTGGAATATCCAGGAATCAAAGTCGAGTGACATTGGATTCAAAATATTAACTACTTTTCCCTTTCTACAGATGCAGCCAGACCAGTTTTCCAGTGCTTTCTGTTTTTGTTATAGTATTTCCTTGTTTGGTTACAACACACTTTATAAAGAAAGCAGAAATGTACCATTAGGAATTGTCACAGTCATTTAATTTTATCTTTGGAAGTTGGTCCCTGAGCGTAGCCATTTAATCTACCGATACGTCATCTTCTATGTGCATTCTGAGCTTTATAGAGAAGAAAGGGAGTAATTTCTATACTGCCTGACAGGACATTAGCGATTTCGTCTTATCTATTTCAAATGAATGTCAATGATTTAATCATAGTTGATTTTGACCTGCTGCATCATGTATCTTTTGTAATCTTCACGCTGGTGTAACTTGTCATTTGTACAGTTTCTGTCAGGGGAAGAAGATGCTGTAACATTAAAGAAGCTTGTGTGCGCGGCCACTCCAAGGTTCTATGCACAGCGATTCGAGTCAGCATGCCAATCATGGCATTGACAGCCATTTCTGAAGTCACTACTGTGCAAGGACCTGGAGGCCTGTGCAGCCAGGAAGAAAATTAGGGGGAACATGTATTACAAATAGTACTGAAAATGAGACAATCATCAGCAATCATCCCCACCTCTGACATTACATTGGTCATTGGCAAAAAAGGTTGAATATGGTCTGGGTCGGAAAATTACCGTAAGGAACTCATGCAGTGATATCTTATAACTGAGAGGATTGACTACAACTGTCATCCTTAATGCGAGGAATGACACCAACTTGCAAAGAGCTTTCCCTCTGATTCCTATTGACTCCAATTTTGCCAGGGCTCCTTGATGCTACACTCGTTCAAAGCTGCCTTGACGTCACTCTTACCTCACTTCTGGAATTCAGGAAGCCATTTGAAAGGGAGAGTTTAAAGAAAAGTAAGAGGAGGCAGTTTGGTCAGGCTGTAACCAATTTTTTCTGCAGCTGACAATGTGAATTCCAAGAATTCCAATGGATTGCTTGCTCAGTTAGAGTTTAGGATTTCTGCACAGGGCTGGAGAGGAACTAGCAATGAGATTTACATTTCCAGAAGGCCACAAGAGGCCACACAGGAAGCTGCTAAATAAGATAAGAGCCTCTGGTGTTCGGGCAAGGTAGAGGCATGGATAGAGGATTGGCTAACTGGTAAAAAGCAGAAATTGGGGATAAAAGGTTTTTTTTTATGGCAGCTAGTGACTAGTGGAATTCCGTAGGGGTCAGTTTTGGAACCACAATCATTCACGTGGAACATTAACAATCAGAATGAAAGAATCGCGGACATTTTTGCTAAATTTGCAGATGACACAAAGATAGATGCGGGGCAGGTCATGGTGAGGAAGTGGGGAGGCTGCAGAAGGATTAAGACAGTCAGGAGAGTGGACAAAGAAGTGACAGGTGGAATACAATGTGGGAAAATGTGAGGTCATACACTCTGGTAGGAAGAATAGCGATGCAGAGTATTTATTAATGGAGAGAGGCTTTCGAAACTGAAGCACAAAGTGTATTCATTCAGGATTTTCTAAAGGTTAACATGTGGATTCAGTTGACTAGTAGGAAGGCAAGCGCAATGTTTGCATTCATTTCAAGAGGTCTAGAATCCAAGAGCAAAAATGTATTACTGAGGCTATATGAGTCTCTGGTCAGACTGCGTTTGGTATATTGTGAGCAATTTTTGGCTCCATATCTAAGGAAGGATGTACTGACACTGGAGAGCATCCAGGGGAGGTTTATAAGAATAATTTCAGGGATGAAGGGCTTGTCATATGAGGTCTCTGCATCTGTATTCAATGGAGTTTAATGATGAAGTGGGATCTCAATGAAACTTACAAATACTGAGAGGCCTGGATAGAGTGAATGTGGAGAAGATATTTCAACTAACTGGAGCGATTAGGACCCAAGGGCACAGCCTCAGAGTGAAGGGACTGAGAACTGAGATGAAGAGGAACTTTTTCAGCCAGCGGGGATTGAATTCATAGCCAAAGAACGCTATCGAGGCCAAGTCATTGAGTGTATTTAAGATGGAGATAGACAGATTTTTGTTTAGTAAAGGGAACAAGGATTATAGGGAGAAGGCAAGTCAATGGGATAGAGACATATCAGTGATGATCAAATGGAAGAGCAGGGTCAATGAGCCAAATGGTCGAATTTTGCTCCTGTATGTTATGGTCTTATGGGAAGAGGAGGATCCTTTTGTTGTGGTCTATATGAGTACAAAAAAAAAGCAAGACTAGGAAAAAGGATTTTTTTAAGGAGGTGAGGAGTTGGAGACTAAGTAAAAAGCAGAACTCAAAAGTGACAACCTCTAGATTATCATCTAAATCACATGCAAATTGGCACAGGGTAACTAAGATTAAAAACATGAATGTGTGGCTCAAAGATCGGTGTGAAAGAAGTAGGTTCTGGTTCATTAGGCATTAGAACCAAACATTGAAAAATGTGTGGGTTTATTGGTGGGATGGAGTTTAACGGAGCCATGCTGGGGCCAGTGCTTTAGATAGTTCCACAACAATGAAAGTAGAGAGGATTTCAGACTAAATAAAGGGAGGAAAGATCTTGGAGGGACTATTGCATGAACCAGAGGGAAATAACAAAACCACAGATCAAGGTAGCAACGAAGCTAATAGTAATCATGATATTGCAGCAAGGTATGGCATTGTAACATTGAGAGCATGCCAGTGAAAACACTTGAAGTCAGAGCTCTGCATCTGAATGCTCACAGCATTTGGAATAAAGCTGACATATTGTGCCTCTTACGCACTCATGACACCTGAGTTGGTAATACCTCACCCATGTCTGCTGCACCTGTTTCACCACCAATAGATCTCCTATCCATATCAATCAGACTCGATCCCTTCCTTTGTCTTATGGCAGGAAAAAATATATTGAAAGGATGAAGACCTGTGGTGACATAGTGATGGGGAGACATATGGGACTCCTCATGCTACTTAATGAAAATATCTTGGACTTGATGGGAGAAGAGTGTAACCACTCATGAGGAGACATAAACCTTCATGAGCAATGAGGCCAGTGAGCTTTGTTATATCCATGAATCTAACTCATTGTCACTCTAGCACTAACACTAATTGCCGCTCTTCTCTTTTGCAGGCACTAATAGCACTCAGTGAACATCTGCTCTAAAGGAGATGACCATCAGCTGAATTTCCACCTCTGAAGGGCTTTCATTTGCACCCTCCACCAGCTCAGTGACTCTCAACTCAATGCACTCTCTATCAAGGTTTGACTTGGGAGTACAATCAGTCAGCACATCGCTGATACATCTCCGCAGTTGGCGAAGGAAGAAATGTTAGAGGACAGTTTATTGAGTTCTTCGAGAGGGTACCTTAACCTCATTTCCCCTTCCCCCACCTCATCCTAGCTTCTAACCTCCAGCAACTCGATCCCCTGACCTGTCCGGACTTGTCCGACCTGCCCAGCTCCTTTTCCACCTATCCACTCCACCCTCTCCTCCCTGACCTATCACCTTCATCTCCTTCCCCACTGACCTATTGTACTCTATGCCACTCTCTCCCCACCCCCACCCTCCTCTAGCTTATCTCTCCACGCTTCAGGCTCTCTGCCTTTATTCCTGATGAAGGGCTTTTGCCCGAAACGTCGATTTTGCCTGTCTTCGGATGCTGCCTGAATTGCTGTGCTCTTCCAGCACCACTGATCCATGACAAAAAAGGTAGATGATGGTAAAGTGGTTGATGTGGTGCATATGTACTTCAGTAAGGCATTTGATAAGGTTCCACACAGTAGGCAATTGCACAAAATGCGGAGTTTTGGGATTGAAGGTGATTTAGCCGTTTGGATCAGAAATTGGCTAGCTGAAAGAAGACAGATGGTAGTGGATGATGAGAAATGTTCATCCTCGAGCTCAGTTACCAGTGATGTGCCGCAAGAATCTGTTTTGGGGCAACTGCTGTTTGTCATTTTTATAAATGATCTGGATGTGGGCATAGAAGGATGGGTTAGTAAATTTGCAGATGGCACTAAGGTAGGCAGAGTTGTGAATAGTGTCAAAGGATGTTATGGGTTGCAGATGGATGTGGATATAGAGCTGAGCTGAGAAGTGGCAAATGGAGTTTATTACAGAAAAGTGTGAGGTAGTTCACTTCGGAAGAAGTAACAGGAATGCAGAGTACTGGGCTAATGGTAAAATTCTCGGCAGTGTGGATGAGCAGAGAGATCTTGGTGAAAATGTGTTGCTGGAAAAGTGCAGCAGGTCAGGCAGCATCCAAGGAACAGGAGAATTGACGTTTCAGGCATAAGCCCTTCCTGAAGAAGGGCTTATGCCCAAAACGTCGATTCTCCTGTTCCTTGGATGCTGCCTGACCTGCTGCGCTTTTCCAGCAACACATTTTCAGCTCTGATCTCCAGCATCTGCAGCCCTCACTTTCTCTCAGAGAGATCTTGGTGTCCAGGTACATAAATCCTTGAAAGTTGCCACCCAAGGTTGTTAAGAAGGCATATGGTGTGTTGGCATTTATTGGTAGGGGGACTGAGTTTCGGAGCCACGAGGTCATGCTTCAGCTGTACAAGACACTGGTTAGGCTGCACTTGAAGTATTGCGTACAGTTCTGGCCATCGCATTACAGGAAGAATGTGGAAGCTTTGGAAAGAGTTCAGAGGAGATTTACCAGGATATTACCTGGTATGGAATGAATGTCATACAAGGAAAGGCTGAGGGAACTGAGGCTGTTTTCATTGGAGAGAAGAAGATTGAGAGGTGACTAAATCAAGAGGTATAAGACAATCAAAGGTTTAGATAGGGTGGACAGTGAGAGCCTTTTTCCTTGGATGGTGAAGGCTAACATGAGGGGACATAGGTTTAAACTGAGGGGTGATAGATTTAGGAGGAGAAAGTGAGGTCTGCAGATGCTGGAGATCAAAGTTGAAACTTTATTGCTGGAACAGCACAGCAGGTCAGGCAGCATCCAGGGAACAGGAGATTCGACGTTTCGGGCACAGGCCCTAGAAGGGCCTGTGCCCGAAACGTCGAATCTCCTGTTCCCTGGATGCTGCCTGACCTGCTGTGCTGTTCCAGCAATAAAGTTTCAACACTGATAGATTTAGGACAGACATCAGAGATAGTTTCTTTACTCAGAGACTAGTAGTGGCCTGCCTCCAACAGTAGTAGACTCATAGATGTTAAGGGCATTTAAATGGACACTGGACATACATATGGATAATAATGGCGCACAGTAGGTTAGATGGGCATCAGATTAATTTCACAGGTTGGTGCAACAACGAGGGCATAAGGGCCTGTACTGCGTTGTAATGTTCTATCTTTATGTTCTATGTTCTATGACAGCTAGAGACCAGACATGCACTCAGCCCCAGGCAGAAGATGATCCTGGTTTTAGCCCTTAATTCCTGTTGAAATACGCAGATAGGCAATGGATCAGCAGGATGGTTTGTCAGAAGTAGTTGTCTGACCTGAATTGGAGGAGTCTACCAATGCTATCAGGACTGCACTGGCTCTGACATGCATGCGCCTGGCTACTACTATGGAGGCCCAAGTCCAGCACACACAGTGTCTGCCAGATATGTGAATGGACCTGAACTCCAGATTTAGGTGTGCAACACCAATGACAAAGTGAGAGGTGGATGAGTGACCTTGACTTTGAGAATGTCTTCCTCTCGGGGATACAGGGTGGTGACAGCAGGCAACTATAGGGAGGAGGATCCACTAATGGGATCCCCAGAAGATTTATCTCAGGACAATACAGAAGTGCCAGAAGAAACCACATGCTCCAAAATTGCTCCTAACCTGGGCTCCAGTTCCACCCCTATCTCCCAAAACAAACACCGGAACCATGTCCATGAACTGAGCACAGTGGGTTTCTGGGAATCATTATCCCACCCATGGTAACCAGCCCCATCGACCTCCCAACTTCCTGTGATGCCAAAGCTTGTAGACATCGAAGCTGAGGATGAGCCTGTCCCTGTCCAGGACATTCTAAGCTGGCTTGGACCCATTAGGACCAAATCTAGAAAAAAAACGACCAAGTGCTTCAGACCAATAAGGCCAGCTATAGAGCAGTCTCCCTACACCCCAGCTGCAGACACAGAACTGTCCGTCGACATAGTGGCAGGGAAATTAAGTACAAAAACCTACACAGGACACATTGGTCACACAGCTGAAGCATCATTGTAAAGTTTCTTGCACTTTTGTAAATCTGTGTTTTCTTGCACTCTTAAAATGTCTGCTCGAATGTATCTGTCACTCTCAATCCTGGGGAAGTCACACCGATATGAGACATGAAAGAAGTTGTAATGGTCAAGAATCTTTCACAAAACAACCACTGTAGGTACCCTCAGACAATGTGGATCCTTAAACTGCGACATGATGACTACAACCAAAGTGTTGCATTTTATTGTGGGCAACACTGAGGCCAAAAACAACATGCAGGGATGGAGCTAGGGCTGGTTTTGCATAAATCCTGCATACTTTCACCCACCTTATGAGTGAGGGGATGGAATCAATGATTGTTCCACACTTCTCTGGAGACAAAGTTTCGTTCTATGAACTTTACAAGGGACAGAATTGTCTTTCAAGGCTGGGATTGTACAATGAGCAGTTTACATGCTCACACTCTCTCATAGTGCAGTGGTCTGCTCAAAGAAACTATATAAAATACTTTCTCTCTTACATTAAACAGTTCTCTCTTTCTCTCTTACATTAAATAGGCAATGCTCAAGCTTTTCTCAACAATTTTACAGTTTATGTGAACTCTGAAAGCTAACTGATAATGTATAGGCAAAAAGGATTGCCTTAAGTTTGTTCCCAACCTGCTGCCTGTCACAGCACAACACTCAGACGTTGACTAAAACTTTGACAGCAACCTAACTTGAAAGCCTTGCAATTTTAGTGCTAATGGTGAGAAAGGATCTGTAAAGTGTAGATACTTGAAAGTGGAGTCACCCAGACATACCAAGCATACAGTCAAATGAATAAGAAAACATTTATTCAGCATCAAAAAAGTTCAAGGACTTCAGAAATAATCAGGTTCATATGTATTTTGCACTGACCAAGGACTGCTTGCTTTATATCAAATAAAAGTTGAATAATGAAAAGAAGCCCAAAACTAACTCATTCATCCTCGAAGCAGGTTAGGCTATAATTCATAGCAGCAGAAGTGGACCATTTAGCCATCGAATCTGTTCTGCCACTGAATGAGATCATGGCTGATCTGATACATTTTGCTACCCTTTCCCTAATCTTGATTCCTCTACTGATTAAAAAGCAATAAGTACATGAGATGCCTATGCGTCGCTGCAAGCAAATCAACCTGGCAGAATCGTGTAAGCTATGTGTCCTTGACAGAGAAAGGAGTACTGTGGTATGACCCAACAGAATTTTTCACCGTGCTTGTAGTGTGGTGCCTCTTGCCCAACTTTGCTACCAGAGGCACCGTCAAAGAGATGGTGGTAAAGAAGGCCTGGCTAACACCTTTGTTCATTCCAATCCTGACTTTAATTGCTTTTGGGAATAATCTCAGCTTCATAACTGACCCACTGAGGAGTATACAGTTGTATAGTTATGAGCTTTTTGAAGGCCTATCATATGGCATTATATTTAATACTCCAGTGTACTGAATGTGGATAAGATAAATGTCCTTTAGAATCAAAGGATTCTAGAACATTAGTCAAAATCCATTAAAGAGGTTGTGCTTAGGATCTCCTTCAAAGCAGTTACATTTCAGCAGGTCTAGAAATTACACTGTCTCCTGCTCAGTATTCCACAGCTTACTTAGGTATCATAGGGCATTCAGTGATTGAACTCTGCATATTTTCTCTGATGGTTTTCAGACTACAGGACATCGGGTAATTGTCTCTCACCCGATGGACAAATATACACCTTTGTTGACAAGTCCTGGAAAGTCTGAATTCTTGGGCTTGGAATTCAAAGGAACACTGGAATTGATCTGAACACAAACTGCATTTTCATCTCCATTTGTTCCTCCTTGTGTATGGTCAATAATTTATCATTTGTTCCGTCTTCCAACTATTGGTAGAATCCCTAGAATCAGCAATTATCTGGTGCTTGATACTTTTGGAGTACGCGATGCAGGTCAATGTAAGGTGCAACAAAGGAATGAGTGTTGGTTAGATTGGATGGATGACTTGCAATGCTGACAGTGCAGGTTCAATTCCCATACCAGCTGAGTTGACCATGAAGGTCCCTCCTTCTTGACACTGCCCTTCACCTGAAATATGATTAGCCTCATGTTCAGCCACCACTAGTTGTCTATCTCCAATGAGAGAATGAAACAATGGCAATGTTTTATGGAAAAAAATGAACAGTAGTTTCAGCAGTGTGTTTATCATGGTTTCCATGACAACCAAAGTCTTGACGTCAAAAAATTTACTATTGACTCATATTGACTCAGGCTATTTTGCGTTCTGGTTTTTGTAATGTAATTTTTGCCTTTGTCTGCAAATGAAGTTAGTCTGTAACATGATCTGCAACAAAAGCTAAGGACAGTACAACAATGAGATTGGAAAAGATTTCATACTTCACCCTATCCCCATTCATAGCCCCACCCCCACAGTTTGATAAGCATTATTCACATTGAATATCAATCACCCTAGATAAGGAGGCCCCCTGTGATCTTCATGCTAATGATGTGCAAATTTCTTCTGTAAATAAAAAGGAACATATATTGAAATTAGAAAAATCAGAACTGGTGTCAACCACATAGCCAGACTCCCTGCCAGCTGATGTGTCCATTAACATGGAAGATGCAGTTGATTTATTGATTTATATTGAAGTATTAATTATTCCATTTTGCAATAACTGCACTAGCAACAAAGCACACCCTGCAACCAATGTGGGCAAATATGGGGAAGATATTTATCTTGGAAAATGACATAAAATACATTATGGAGATGATGGCTGGTTTTATGCATGGCCAATTTCATTTTCCTTTGATGGATACAAAAATCAGATAGAGTGCATGACTGGACACAAGTCTGTTATTACTCAATTATAGCTACTGTTTAAGATGAATTTTAATCCCTTATCTTTGTAAATCAGGTCATTCATCACCTGAGATATACATGCTTGTTGTCTTTGTGATACTGCACAGTAGGAAGAGAATTATTGTCTGCATTTATCACGTCTGTATAATAATAGTAACTGAATGGTAGATATGTTTTTTTTAATGGTGGATATGCTTATCTCAGCTATTTTCCTGACTCCTGCATAGTTTTTTTTCTTAAACAGAACAGCTGCTGTCATGATCTACAGGATTGCATGTTTTGTCACTGCCTCTGTGTACGTTAGCGTCCTTCTGGAGGCAGGAGTGACTGGGTATAAATTTATTGCTAATCCAAAGACATGTTAATAAAAGGAAAGGTTTGTGCAAATCAAATGATATGACTGAACAATGTGTAAATTCAAAAATGGATGCGTGAAATGCTACAATGAATAATTAGTGCAGGCTTTGCACCATCGACAGGGCAAATGGATTGTGTGTGCGAGTCTGTGTGTCTCTGTGCGTATCTCTGTGTGTATGTGTCTGTGTGTGCTGAGTGATTTTTAGAAGGAACCTTCTCATGCACCAGTTTTATTCTTCCTCACAAGCCATTAGAGAAAGCCAGGGCTTCTAATCAAGATTTTCTGGCACTTATCCACATAGATGAGCTGCAAAGACTGGAAGTAATTTGTCAGACTTTTGCTGACCCACAATTTTACTGAAGTACGGAGTGCAGAAACCCATTCGTCCAGATGGAGCAGTGACAGATGAAATAGCTTGGAATGCCAGCAAAATCAGCAGAATGATTCGTAACTTTGAACTCTCCAGACATATTGAGTGCTTGTTGGACTTGAATGTTGTCATACCACTTCATGCTACCTTTTTTGTTCTGTTCTATCTCAGAAAATAATTGTTTTAATCCAAATGTTCATGTAAATTTATAAAACACATCAAGTTTTCCCAAATGGAACTTTCTTTTTCCAGATGATCATTCTTTGATTGTAATATGTGTGCCATAAATGCACACCCATTTCTCTCAGCTGTGAGCAGCCCAATGAAATGCACTTATTGAAGGTCAATCTGGAAAAAAAAATGTGCAACTTTCTTCCACTGTTTTAGGTCCATGAACAGGAAACCAAAAGTGGCCATGCAAATCATACCCTTTAAAATATGGTATGTGTGAGTCATGTAAAAAAGATCTAATGGTACCACACAACAAATAAATGGTAGATTTCCCAATCCCACTCACCCATTTCCCACAGGAATGCTTTCTTCAAGTTACAACTGCCAATTAGTTTCATGTTGTAAAGAACTCAGACTAAATTTTACCAATTAATTTTAGTTTCAGAAGACATGGAATGCAATCACAGTAATGATGCAACAAATTTGGAGGGACTTCTTTATTCCATGCATACTTTGATCATCTGCCTAATACAGATAAGACTGGTGCCCATTACTTAGGGAGACATCTTGAGACCTGGAAATATTTCTCTCATCTGTTCCTTTATTCTTTATTTGCTCAATGTGGAAGTATGTCATTGCATATCTGCTCCCAAGCCAGATATATACTTATTTTAAACAAAAAGCACATGCATTAAACTAAGATGAGGGTTATCAATGCTGGAGAACCAACAGGTTTTGATTTATATACCCAAAACCAAACATTTTAAATCATATATGGCAGAACGAGATGCAGAACTCCTTTCATTCCATTGAAAGAAATGATTTGGAGATGCTGGCGTTGGACTGAGATGTACAAAGTTAAAAATCACACAACACCAGGTTATAGTCCAACAGGTTTAATTGGAAGCACACTAGCTTTCGGAGAGCCGCTCCTTCATCAGGTGGTTGTGATGAAGGAGCGGCATTCCGAAAGCTAGTGTGCTTCCAATTAAACCTGTTGGACTATAACCTGGTGTTGTGTGATTTTTAACTATCTAAATAAAACATTTCAAAATTAAACAGCAAAGAGAACTTCCTCTCCTGCCAGTAAGACATTTTTCTATTTTTCATTAGATATCATTAAATTTGGTTGAGGCACGTCACCACTTTGTGTCAAATTGGGAGATTTTGTATATTGGGAGAAAGTGAGGACTGAAGATGTTGGAGATCAGAGTCAAAAAGTGTAATGCTGGAAAAGCACAGCAGGTCTAGAACATCACCTGCTGTGCTTTTCCAGTGCCACAGTGTTTGTGTATTGTCAGGCCATCTATTAGGACCTTATTAAGGGCATTAAACATAGAAGTGGAAATAGGTTGTTTAGCCGATGGAGTCTCCTACGCCATTCAGTTAAGTCATGGCTGATCTGATCACCCTTACCCCCACTTTCCTGCCTTTTCCTAATAATCCTTGATTCCCTTTCTGCTTAAAAATCTGCTTATTTCAGCCGTGAATACATTTAATGATGAAGCCTCAATGGCCTTGTGCAGTAATAAATTCCATGGATTTACAACCTTGTGAGAGAAAAAAGTCCTCCTCATCTCTGTCTTAAATGTGTGATTCCTTATTCTAAGATTATGCCTTTTGGTCCCACAAGGGGAAACAACCATTCTGCATCCACCCTGTCAAGTCCTCTAAGTATCTTACATGTTTCAATAAGGTCACCGCTCATTCTTCTATTGCCCTACACATACAACCCCAATCTACTCAACCTTTCCTCATAAAACACTCCCTCCATACCCAGTATCAGCTGAGCGAACTTTCTTTGAACTGCCTCCAATGCCAATAGACCTTTGGTTAGATTAGGGGTCAAAATCTGTTCACTGCATTCCAGCTGTGGTCTGACTAATGCTTTATACAATTCTAGCAAATCTCCCTACTCTATATTCTATTCCCTTTGAAATAAAAAGGCCAAAATTCCATTTATCTTCCTATTTTCTGCTAAACTTGGATGTTAGTTTTTTTTGATTCACGGATGAGGATTCCCAAATCTTGCTGTTCCAAAACTTTCTGTGTTTTTTCCTCCATTTAAATAATATTCAGTTCTTCTTTTCCTCTTGCCAAAACATATTGCACATTATCTTCCATCTGCCATTTTTTGCCCACTTGCTTAACCTGTCTATATCGCTCTGCAGACTCTTTAGGTCATCCTTACCTTCCCATCTATGTTGTAAACTTGGCCATAATATATTCACTTTCTGCTTATAAGTCATTAACATACATTGTAAATAATTGTCATCTCACCATTGAGCTCTGTGGCACACCATTAGCTACAAGTTGCTATTTTGAAAATGCTGCTCACCCCGATCCCTTATCCCAGCTTCTAATTAGTGTGCCAATCTTCTATCCATTTCAAAACACTACCTTCAATAACATGGGCTCTTATTAAGTAGCCTAATGTTTGGTATCTTATCAAACACCTCCTGAAAATTCAATTATCGTATAACCACAGCTTCCCCTTAATCTACCCTGCTTGTATCATTCTCAAAGAACTCGAGTAAAGTTTTTGGACATAATATACCCTTCACCAAGCCATGTTGAATCTACTTGATCATATAATGCATTTCTAAATGCTCTGTTATTACAGCCTCTGCTATTGCATGCTATAACAGACTCTAACACTTTCCCAATAACAAACAGTAAGCTGGCCAATAGCTACCTGTTTTTGATTCCTTCCTTTTTTAAATAGAGGTGTTGCATTGGCAATTCTCCAATCTTCTGGTACTTTTCCAGAATCTAAGGATTCCCCGGAGATTATTATCAGTGCAATCATTATCTCCATAGCTACTTCCTTTACTATTATAGAATGCATCCCATCATGTCAATGAGATTTTTGGTCTTTAGCCCCATGAGTCTCTTGTATTAACACTGCCAAATTCAACTTACATTGCACCTTAAAGCTAACAGATAGAGAAGACTTCCATCAGTCATTTAATAATAGGTTTTGGAAAAGTCCCAGAGGATTGAAAACTGCCAACATAATAGCAGACCATATGAATGAAGAAACAAAACATTAATCCATTGAGACTTTAACAGACGTTTCAGCACTTGCAACGCTCCACTGCGGTCACGGTTATCTTTCATTTGGTATCATACTGGGTCCACATTACCAGACTGTTTAAGGGTACAGGATAAAGGAATAGCAACTCGCAGGTGCAGGTGGAAATGACTCCAAAAAACTCAACGCACTGTGGACTTAGCCAAAAATACAGAATTCAGCTCAGGGTCTTTGAATGCAGTTTCTCTTCTACTTACAAAGGAGAGAGAGAGAGATCCTTTGCTAAGCAGATTTTAAAATAAAAGATACATCGTGCCTAAGTGTCTCACAAAAGAATCAAATCCACCTTCTCCAAAAATTAGACATCATTATGAAACAATAAGTGAATATCACACTGCTTGACTTATATTAGTCCCTTTTCTGCAACCGAGCAATGTCTAAGATTTCTTTTCCAAAACATGTTTTGTCTCAAGGCAAACATGGTATACATACAATGACACCGAAGAAAATTGTATGCATTCATCCTCATTTATCCTTTATGCAGGATTTGTAGAATTTTGTGTCAACTTCCCCTTCTCATATTACATTCTTGACAATACTCTGCAATTACAGTATCCTTTCTAGCATTATGAATGATTATTATATTGTAAGATTGAATTAATGAGAGTCATCAAAATAATGGTACATTTTGCAGGTTACATTTCTCTACAAAAGCCAAGGCATTATGGTCAATGTGTATGAATGTTTATTTATGGTCATAACATACATGTTCTGGGAAGCCGGGTTCAAATTCTGCCATGGCATATGGTGGAATTTGAATTCATTAAAATATCTGAAATTGAAAATCTAATGATGTCGGTGAACCCATCTGGTTCATAAATGTCTTCCAGAGAAGGGAATCTGCCATACGGACCTTGTCTGGCTTATAGGTGACTCCAGGCCCATAGCAATGTGGTTGACTATCAACTTCCCTGTGAAATGGTCTAGCAAGCACCTCAGTTGCATCAATTGCAATGAAGTCTCAACAAAAATACGAATGGACCACCTGGACACCAGAAATGGTAATGACAAAAACAGCCCTGTCAAAACTGCGAAGTCCTCCTTCTTAACATCTAGGGGCCAGTGCCAACATTGGGAGAGCTTTCTCACAGACTAGTCAAGCAACAGCCTGATAAACACATACTGATGGAATCATTCCTTGCAGACAATGCCCCAGACACCACTATCATAATCCCAACAGAGATGGTGGCACATGCTCTACAGTAGGACAGAGTTGCCTAGGGAGTCCTCAACAGTAACTCTGGATTGCATGAAGTCTCGTGGCTTCAGGTTAAACACGAGCAACAACACCTCCTGATGATCAGCATGTATCCTTCCTCGGCTGATGAATCAGTACTCCTCCAAGTTGAACAATACTTGGAAGAAACAATGAGGAAGGCAAGGGCACAGAATGCACATTGGGTTGGGGAGTTCAATGTCTATCACCTAGAGTAGTGTTGAGGAAGTTACTTAGTCTGAGACTTTGAGTCCTGGTTCAAGAAGCTTTATTTTCCGTGAGTTCATGGAAAGGTCGCTACAGTCATCACTGTCTCAGTACACTTTTGAACTAAACAGTCAGCCTATACTTATACAATGATAAAAACAACTGTGCTTACATTCTGCACTTTACAATAATTCAAGATAAAGATCAGCACAGTGTAGCTATCACCTTTGTTCTTTATTGTTGCTCAAGGACAGAGAAAATAACGAGGTCAAGATACACTCCCTATATTTCGTCAAATTATAATTACACAACCTCAGTCTTTATCTCTCGCAGTATTTTTCCACTAAAGCTGTGAACCTGAGAGCCAAGATACCTTTTCGCTTAGTCAAGTAACCAATCATGCAGCAATTTGCCAAGTACTTCCACAAGTGGTTTAGCAGCAGTTTAACTGATCAAGCTTGTCAGATTCTGAAGGACATAGCTGCCAGACTGTCACATGGTGACAGACCCAATAAGAGGAAAAACCATGCTTAACCTCATCCTCACCTATCTGCAAATGCATCTGTCCATGACAATATTGGTAAAACTGATGATCACAAAGTCCCACCTTTACATTGAGAAATCCTTCCATCACGTTTTATGGCACTATCACTGTGCTAAATGGAACAGACACTAATGGATGTTGCTGCCTGGGCTAGCATTTATTGCCCATTCCCAGTTGCCCTTAGGAAGGTGGTAAGTTGCATTCTTGAAATACTGCACTTCGTGTGAAGTGTACAGATCCACAATGCAGTTAGGAAGGGAATTTCAGGATTGTGATCCAGTGACAGTGAATAAACAGTGACACCTCCCCAAAAATCGATGGTGAGTGGCTTGGAGAGAGACTTGCAGATGGGCGGTGTATCTGGTACCCTGTCCTTCTCGTTGGTAGTCTTGGAAGGTGCTGTCTAAGGAATCTTGATGAATTCCTACAGTGCTTCTCATGAATAGTTCACACTGCAGCTAGTGAATGATGTCAGAGATGAAAGGAGTGGATGCTTGTGGATGTGGTGTTAATCAATGGGCCGCTTTGTCCTGGATGATGTCAAGCACTTTGATTGCTGGTTGGAGCTGCATTCATCCAATTGAAATATATTCCATTTTACTCCTGACTCATGTCTAGTAGATGGTGCATGGGTTTTAGGGAGTCAGGTTATTCACTGACTCCATGGGGTCCTCTCCTGTCTGAGGCAGAACAGCTACATGGTATCTGGCTGTCCTCTGATCTGGAGTATATCATCCTTGGCCAGCTGCAGAGGCAGGGCAGTGATAGAATAAAGAAAATCATTGACCTTCTTCTTGCATTATTGGGTGTTCCTCTGAACTGTTGACCACTTCTGCACTGACCAAAATTGCAAACTTGGAAGAGACTGGCAGGGTCTGAAGTCGTATTCTCCTCTCCTGGTCCAAGGAGAAGTGGATAGCTTTCCTCTATCAATCAATACCTTCAGGTCCCTGTCTGTAAAGCTGGTGCTCGCACATGACCTGGTGCAATACTGCCTTTTCGTTATGGTGCTCATGGAGCAGGACTTGTACTAGGTGCAGTACTGCCTTTTCGTTAAAGAACATATAACATAGAAAAGTACAGCACAGAACAGGCCCTTCAGCCAATGATGTTGTGCCAAGGATTATTCCTAATATAAAATAAAATAACCTAACCTATGCACCCCTCAATTCACTGCTATCCATGTGCATGTTCAGCAGTCACTTAAATGTCCCTAATGACTCTGCTTCCACCACCACCACTGGCAACGCATTCCATGCATTCACAAATCTCTACGTAAGGAACCTACCTCTGGTGTCTCCTCGATACCTTCCTCCTAATATCTTAAAATGATGATCCCTCGTGCCAGTCAATCCTGCCCTAGGGAAAAGCCTATGGCTATTGACTCTATCCATGCCTCTCATTACCTTGCATACCTTGATCAGATCACGTCTCTTCCTCCTTCTCTCCAGAGAGGAAAGTCTGAGCTTAGTCAACCTCTCTTCGTAAGACAAGCCCTCCAGTACAGGTAGCATCCTGGTAAACTTTCTTTGTACGCTCTCCAAAGCCTCCGTATCTTTCCTATAATAGGGCAACCAGAACTGGACGCAATATTCCAAGTGTGGTCTCACCAGGGTCTTCTAGAGTTGCTGCAAAACCTCACGGCTCTTAAACTCGATCCCGTGTTAATGAAAGCCAAAACACCATATGCTTTCTTAACAACCCTATTCACTTGGGTGGCAACTTTGAGGGATCTATGCACTTGAACAATAAGGTCCTCTGTTCCTCCACACTGTTAAGAATCCTGTCTTTAAGCCTATAATCAGCATTCAGGTTTCAGCTTCCAAAATGCATCACTTCGCATTTATCCAGGTTGAACTCCATCTGCCATTTCTCAGTCCAGTTCTGCATCCTGTCTATGTCATGCTGCAGCCTGCAATAGCCCTCAATACTATCAACAGTACCTCCAACCTTTGTGTCATTGACAAATTTACTAAACCACTCCTCAATCTCCTCATCCAAGTCATTTATAGAAACTACAAAGAGCAGAGGCCCAAGAACAGAGCCCTGTGGGACACCACTCACCACTGACTTCCAGGCAGAATACTTTACATCTACAACCACTTTCTGCCTTCTGTCAGCTAACCAATTCTGAATCCAGATAGCCAAATCTCCCTATATCCCATACCTCCTGACTTTATGAATGAGCCTACCATGGGAAACCTTATCAAATGCCTTGCTGAAGTCCATATACCACATCCACTGCTCGACCTTTGTCGACTTTTCTTGTCATATCCTCAAAGAACTCAAAAAGATTTATGAGGCATGACCTGCCCCTCTCAAAGCCATGCTGACTGCCTTTAATCATGCTATGCTTTTCCAAATAGTCATAAATCCTATCCCTCAGAATTCTTTCCAAAACCTTGCTGACCACAGACATAAGACTGACTGGTCTGTAATTGCCAGGGATTTCCCTATTAGGCGAGGACTACAGATGCTGAAGATCAGAGTTTCAAGATTAAAGTGGCGCTGGAAAAATACAGCAGGTCAGGCAGCATCCAAGGAGCAGGAAAATCAACATTTTGGGCAAAGGCCCTTCATCAGGAATGAGGGGCTGATTTGATGAAGGGCTTTTGCCCAAAATGTCGATTTTCCTGCTCCTCAGATGCTGCCTGATCTGCAGGGATTTCCCTATTCCCCTTCTTAAAAAGTGGAAGACATTCGCCTCCTTCCAATCCTCTGGTACAACTCCCGTGGAGAGTAAGGAAGGAAAGGCCTTCGCCAGCAGCTTAGCAACCTCCTTTCTTGCTTCCTGGATCAACCTAGGATAAATCTGGTCTGGCCCTGGGGACTTATCAATCTTGATGCTTGCCAAAATTTCCAGCAAATCAACTCCATCAATCTTGAACCATATGACCAAATCTCCCACCTAGGGTATTTGTGCCCCTCCAGTTCAGGTGCAACCTCAGACCATATGAGTTATGGTGCCCCTGGAGCAGGACTTCTGACCTGGTGCAGTACTGCCTTTTCATTATGGTGCTCCTGGAGCTGGACGTACGACCTGAAAGGGATGGGTGTCCATTCTATGCCAGTGTCCATCGAGGTGATAGCCACACTGATTTCTGATTTATGAAATGGGATACTTCTAAGGATTCAGTGGGGACCTGTGTGGGGACCTCTCAATCTTCAAGGCAAAAATGAACCAAGCTTGTTACTAATGCAATTCATGCCAGATGCCACCAGTTTATCTTATTTCCCACGATATGGTTATTGCAGCAGCCTGGCAGTTTGCCACATAGTTAGCTGGCTTCCTGCAGGTGTAAAATGTGATAGACAGTACTCACATCGTATTGAGAGCATAACACCATAACATGGCTCACTTGGTCAATAGAAGGGGGTACTATTTGGTTAATGAACACGTCATCTATAATCATCATGACATCATAGAAGTTTGAGGCAGGTATCTGAGAAACTGTCATGATGCCTTTGTTCTTGATAACTCTAAGGCTCCTACTGCATTTGAAAAACTTGATGCCTTATGACGATGGCTGCTGAGAGACTAGGACCACCCTTTATAACTGGGGCTGATGACTCTGACCCTGAAGCCCATTCTTCCATCAGGGCCTTCAGGGAACAGATAATAGGCCTCTTGGCAAGAAACTTCCTGTGTTTGGTTCAGTCTGGGGGAGACACGGCCTTGTAGTACACTCCAAACATAGTCTGCTACATAATCCTTGAATGCTGTGTCCTCCACACTTGAAGCTGGCAAAGAAGAGCCATGATGGATAGTCAAGAGTTGGGAGAGTGGCAACAGCCTTCTAAGGAGAAAAATGAGAACTTTGAGCAGGATCTTCACCCTGATAGTCCCGTGTAGTATCATGAGCAAAAGTCAGAAAGGACTTAATTGAGATACGTTTCAAAAAGATTTGAGTTAGGCAAAGTAATCCTTCATTGGTGTGAATTTGTTGTTGGTTGAAAGGCAAGGAACCCTCTTTAGTCTCAGAAGTGAATGTAGTTTCTTTGTTTGTCCTTCTCTCACATGTTCTGTTGTACAATTAAGGTTTACATTGGCAACTGTTTCAAGCCTTTAAAACATTTCATGGTCCAATATTGAACAATAACAAGACAATTTGTCATGCTGGCCATTTGCTAAAAAATAGTCCAATAGGGAGGGTTCTTACATGCTATGGGCTGAGGATGGGTAACCCTGTAGTTTTATTCTTGTAGCTGCAATTATTATGACAGTCAATCGGACAGGTGATGAAATAAAGTAACAATAGATTTACGAATGTGATGCTCTTCGATGAAGTGTCATCTGTGCTCCCGATGTGACCTCAGAAGCTTTGCTTTTATGTTATACTTCTGTTATGAAGGCACAAGCAGAATGAATCTTGCAAGGTTCAGGCAGCAGCAAGCTCTTCCGCTGCTTGCAAGTGTTGTGCTACAGAAGCACCGTGCCCACATAATGAGCTGAGCAGTGTAGAATTACATAAGGTAACTCAATAGAACTGGAAACTGTCTCTGAAACTCTCCTACATTGACATTTTACTTAAATACAACCCTATGTTTCAAAATAACTCCATTAGTTGTGAAGTGGCTTGGGACATTCTGAAGACACGGAAGAGGCTGTATAAATGTAAATATTTTTGTGATTGTTCAATGATTGATTCTCTGGTCACCAAGAAGCACAACCCCTTAAATTGTCATTTCAGCGACATTTGACATTTGTGTACAATTTGTGACATGAATTTACTTCAATAGTCTCCATCAAAACCATGAGCTCACTATGAATATCTAATTCAGCTGACTAGTCATTAATGCATGAGTCAGAGAGGGGAGAGGCGCTCAGAGAGGGGAGCTGGAAGGTAAGCGGAGACCAGTTTAAATTAACGTTTTTCTTTTTGCAGTCTGTGTTTTTTTTCAACTAGGAGCGGGAACCCGGAAGTCGTCAACAGAGGCTTCTGGGAAGGTAAGAAGTTTGAGTGGAGACCGCGTTAGGGAACTGGAGCTGGAGTTGGATGAACTGAGGATTATTCGAGAGGCTGAGAGGGTGATAGATAGAAGCTACAGGTACATAGTTACGCCAGAGAACAGAGGTAGCTGGGTAACAGTTAGAGGTGGGAACGGGAGGAAGCAGGAAGTGCAAGGATCCCCTGTGGTCGTTCCCCTCAACAATAAGTATGCCGCTTTGGATACTGTTGGGGGGGGACTGCCTAGCAGGGGTAAGCTGCAGTGACCAGGTCTCTGGCACGAGGCCCAGAAAGGAAAGCGGGAGAGGAGGAGAGCGCTAGTTATAGGAGACTCTATAGTTAGAGGGACAGACAGGCGGTTCTGTGGACATGGGCGAGACTCTCGAATGGTTTGTTGCCTCCCGGGTGCCAGGATCCGAGACGTCTCGGACCGTGTCTTCAGAATCCTTAAGGGGAGGGTGTGCAGCCAGAAGTCATGGTGCACATTGGCACCAACGACATAGGTAGGAAGAGGGGTGGTGAGGTCATTCAGGAGCTCAGGGAGTTAGGCTGGAAGCTAAAAGCTAGGACGGACAGAGTCGTCATCTCTGGGTTGTTGCCGGGGCCACGTGACGGTGAGGCAAGGAATAGGGAGAGACTGCAGTTGAACACGTGGCTGCAAGGATGGTGTAGGAGGGAGGGCTTCAGGTATTTGGACAATTGGACTGCATTCTGGGGAAGGTGGGACCTGTACAAACAGGACGGGTTGCACCTGAACCAGAAGGGCACCAATATCCTGGGAGGTAGGTTTGCTAGCACTCTTCGGGG
>NC_057724.1:53633675-53641103 GCF_004010195.1 Chiloscyllium plagiosum
GATTATGGGGGGGTGGTAAAAAAGGAGGGGGGGTGACGTTGCTAATTAGAAATGGTATAATGGCTGCAGAAAGGCAGTTCGAGGGGGATGTGCCTTTGGAGGTAGTATGGGCTGAAGTCAGAAATAGGAAAGGAGCAGTCTCCTTGTTGGGTGTTTACTATAGGCCCCCCAATAGCAGCAGAGATGTGGAGAAACAGATTGGGAAACAGACTTTGGGAAGGTGCAGAAGCCACAGGGTAGTAGTCATGGGCAATTTCAACTTCCCAAATATTGATTGGAAGCTCTTTAGATCAAGTAGATTGGACGGCGCAGTGTTTATGCAGTGTGTCCAGGAAGCTTTTCTAGCTCAGTATGTAGATTGTCCAACCAGAGGGGAGGCCATATTGGATTTGGTACTTGGTAACGAACCGTGACAAGTGATGGGCTTGGCCACAATTCTGTGACTTTCACCTTGGTTATGGAGAGAGATAGGTGCGTACAACAGGGCAGGTTTTACAATTGAGGGAAGGGTAAATACAATGCTGCAAGACAGGATCTGAGGAGCATAAATTGGGAGCACAGGCTGTCAGGGAAGGATGTTGTTGAAATGTGGAACTTTTTCAAGGAACAGATACGACGTGTCCTTGATATGTATATACCATATCAGGCAGGAAAGAGATGGTCGTGTGAGGGAACCTTGGTTGACGAGGGATGTTGAATGTTTTGTAAGGAGGAAGAAGGAGGCTTACATAAGGTTGAGGAAACAAGGTTCAGACAGAGCATTGGAAGGATACAGGATAGCCAGGAGGGAGCTGAAGAAAGGGATTAGGAGAGCAAAGAGAGGGCATGAAAAATCTTTGGCGGGTAGGATCAAGGATAACCCCAAGGCCTTTTATGCATATGTGAGAAACATGAGAATGACGAGAACAAGGGTAGGCCCGATCAAGGACAGTAGTGGGAGACTGTGTATTGAGTCGGAAGAGATAGGAGAGGTCTTCAGTGAGTACTTTTCTTCAGTATTTACAAATGAGAGGGACCGTATTGTTGAAGAGGAGAGTATGAAACGGACTGGTAAGCTAGAGGAGATACTTGTTAGGAAGGAAGATGTGTTGGGCATTTTGAAAAACTTGAGGATAGACAAGTCCCCCGGGCCTGACGGGATATATCCTAGGATTATGTAGGAAGCAAGAGAGGAAATTGCAGAACCGTTGGCAATGATCTTTTCGTCTTCACTGTCAATGGGGGTGGTGCCAGGGGACTGGAGAATGTTGTGCCCCTGTTCAAAAAAGGGAATAGGGATAACCCCGGGAATTACAGGCCAGCTAGTCTTACTTCTGTGGTAGGCAAAGTAATGGAAAGGGTACTGAGGGATAGGATTTATGAGTATCTGGAAAGACACTGCTTGATTAGGGACAGGCAGCATGGATTTGTGAGGGGTAGGTCTTGCCTTACAAGTCTTATTGAATTCTTTGAGGAGGTGACCAAGCATGTGGATGAGGGTAGAGCAGTGGATGTAGTGTACATGGACTTTAGTAAGGCATTTGATAAGGTTCCCCATGGTAGGCTTATGCGGAAAGTCAGGTGGCATGGGATAATGGGACGTTTGGCCAGTTGGACAGAGAACTGGCTAACTGGTCAAAGTCAGAGAGTGGTGGTAGATGGTAAATATTCAGCCTGGAGCCCAGTTACAAGTGGAGTTCCACAGGGATCAGTTCTGGGTCCTCTGCTGTTTGTAATTTTTATTAATGACTTGGAAGATGGAGTCGAAGGGTGGATCAGTAAATTTACAGATGATACGAAGATTGGTGGAGTTGTGGATAGTGAGGAGGGCTGTTGTCGGCTGCAAAGGAACTTAGATATGATGCAGAGCTGGGCTGATGAGTGGCAGATGGAGTTCAACCCTGTCAAGTGTGAGGTTGTCCATTTTGGAAGGACAAATAAAAATGTGGAATACACGGTTAATGGTAGGGTTCTTAGTGAGGTGGAGGAACAGAGGGATCTTGGAGTCTATGTTCATAGATCTTTGAAATTTGCCACTCAGGTGGATAGAGCATGTAAGAAGGCCTATGGTGTATTAGCGTTCATTAGCAGACAAATTGAATTCAAGAGTTGTGAGGTGATGTTGCAGCTGTATAGGTCCTTGGTAAGGCTACATTTGGAGTACTGTGTGCAGTTCTGGTCACCTCATTTTAGGAAAGATGTGGAAGCTTTGGAGAGGGTGCAGAGGAGATTTACCAGGATGTTGCCTGGAATGGAGAATAGGTCATACGAGGACAGGTTGAGAGTGCTAGGCCTTTTCTCATTGGAACGGCGAAGGATGAGGGGTGACTTGATAGAGGTTTATAAGATGATCAGAGGAATAGATAGAGTAGACAGTCAGAACGTTTTTCCCCGGGTACAACAGAGTGTTACAAGGGGACATAAATTTAAGGTGAAGGGTGGAAGGTATAGGGGGGATGTCAGGGGTAGGTTCTTTACCCAGAGAGTGGTGGGGACATGGAGTGCGCTGTCTGTGGGAGTGGCAGAGTCAGAATCATTGGTGACCTTTAAGCGGCAATTGGATAGGCGGCACAACATCTTGGGCCGAAGGGCCTGTTCTGTGCTGTATTGTTCTATGTTCTATGTTCTATGAGTCTGGTGACAGCAAGGAATGTGACTTTCTCATCCTAAGGTTGATGTATTGTCAGCACAAAAATACCTTGTGATCAAGGTAAGTTTGAATGAGAAAAGCTCTTCGCTCAATTGATCTTCAACTTCTGGTATAGCAACCCTCATATCTTCACATTCGAGCATGTAACTTTAATAACTTTATTATCCAAGTTTCAATTCAGATTCTCATCAGCTTTTAACTACCCCAGGCTCTTCATCTGGGTCATTTATGGACGATTTCAGAACTGTAAATTAGAAGTAACTTATTCCTGTTTCAATTTCTGAAACTATTTCAGTACAATGATTTTTATGATCAAAGTCATTTAGTTTTCATTGCAGCGTTCTGCTCACTCCCAGCTCAGCTTCTGAAACTGTCAGTGCAGAGAGTATCGGTGGCCAATTGGAAATTTATGAAACCGGCTGAAAATTGGCAGAGGAACTGGTGAAAAAATGGAAGAAACTCCAATTTTAAAGTAAGGACACAGCTTGAATAAAACACTGATGTGCTTCAAAAACAGGGTATTGGGAATGTTTAGTGTTAACTGGCCCATCTAAATTAAACTAAACATATCATTGTCAGGCATTACAAATGTGCTATTTCCCCTTTTTGATATTTCTCATAAAATGTAGACATGCTAATTTGTCCTTTTGAAATAAAAAAATCCATATTAATCAAGCAAATGAAAACTGGGTCATTCAGTAGTAATTCACCAGTAAAGGAAATCTGTTCTGTCTCGACTTCAAAGCACAGTAAGTATTTGAAATTCTCTTTTGATCAAATTATTTCATATGTTCAGAATGCTGTGAACAAGTAAGAGTGAATAAATAACGCACAGTTGAAAAGGCTGGGAGAACAGATTTTCTACACAGTAGCTCAATTAAATGGCCTCCATTGGAGATTCCTGTTAAAGCCAATGGAAAAAATATGTTAACTATTATTATTGATATTCTGTAATATCCACGCCATCCAATCAGGCATCATTTTCACTAATGCAATTGCATCTAGGATTTGTTCATGTACCATTTTTGCAATCAGTTTGATTTTAGATGTGGTATGCTCCACTGGGTGTTAAAAAAAGGTCTGCATAGTGCACCGTGCACCACAAGTTATAATGTAATCAAATGGCTGCAATACAAGTGCAGACCTTCTTGTATATGTTCTGCATTACCACACCAGGCTAACTGCTAGGCGGAGTGGAACTGCAGGCTTCACTGAAGAATAACTACTCTGGGGAATGTGAGTACAAGTTTATGACATGCTTCATCTGTTTAATTCTACAGCAATGCATTCTGAGGTTGAGCCTTTCCGGGAGGGTGGTAACAGAATTCTCTGATCTGCTGCATGATGAGTTGCAGAGTGCCGCACTTTCTGAGCCACTGAAAATTTCTACAGCACCTAATTATTATTCTTTAGGTGGCTTTCAATCACCAACAGGAACATAACAGCAATAAGTCAATACTCAGTATACCGAAGTGTCCATCATGTTACAAAAGCGCTCTTTAGTCACGCTTATAAATCAATGTGCTCCGGTAAGAATAACAAGCAGCATTTGGAAATACAGCAGTCGTAAAATCACATTTCTGAAGTCTGTCGTCCTTAGGCGATTATCAGTTGTGCAAATATATAGAATCCCTACAGTGTGGAAACAGGCCATTTGGCCCAACAAGTCCACATGGACCCTCCGAAGAGTATCCATTCCCCTACCCTATTACTTTACATTTCCCCTGACTAATGCACCTAACCTACACAACCCCGAACATTATGAGCAATTTCACATGGCCAATTCACCTAACCTGCACATCTTTGGACTGTGGGAGGAAACCCACACAGACACAGAGAGAATGTGCAAACATCAGACAAACAGTCGCCCGAGGCTGGAATCAAACCTGGGTCCCTGGTGCTGTGAGGCAGCAGTGCTAACCACTGTGCCACCCTTTAGACACCAGGCTAACACTGTACTGCCCTTTAGACACTAGGCTTCGGATGCATTAATCAGAAATTATTTTACTCACTGCATGTGCAGCTGATCAGAAATTTAGAACTACGTACGTGAATGTCAGGCTTCCTAGGACCAGCAATAACACACACGTACGTGTCAGGTCAATATTGTCAAACTATTAAAAGGTGATGGCACCACTTGCCCGCTGGCCATTAGGTAACATTGTCAGTGCTTTGTTCCTCTGTCTCAAAAGAGGAAATACATTCATCAAAGGTGGTGAAGGGAATAAAGAAGTCAGGATAACAGTAATTATCAAAACCACTGGGCAAAAGTCAGCCGACCTGATAAGGTTCATGGCTGTCAGCTGGAGAACTTGCATGAACACTTTGTCACCTCACTGGGAGGCCTGCTATATTAAGTGCCTGTCAGTTTGTCAGCAGCAGGTCTGGCCCAGAATTTAAAAGCCTAGGAACAGAAATCCTACCCCTGAGAACTGCTGTCCAAATGTTAGAAACTCTTCATTGCTGTCAACACCATCAGGAGCAGTGGCATCTGCCATTAACAAACTCACCATTATTTGCCATCTTCATTTGATGTCATTGTTGAGTACATTTCAGATAGAAATTGACAGATTTTGATCTCTCAGGAAATGAAAGGACATCAGCATAAAAGCAGGAATGTGGAATTGAGAGAGAAGAACAGCCCTAATCATATTAAATGGTGGAGCAGACTGGATGGGCCGGGGAAGTGGGGAAGTGTTTCAGAAGGGAAAGACAGGAAACTGGAGGTTCAGTTGAGGGAACCTGGAAATATATCGCCATTCTTTCATCGGGCAAGATCCTGGAATGTAAGTCTACCTACAGCAGATTGACTGCAGCAGTTCCAGAAGTCATTTCACTACCACCTTCTCAAGGTTAATGACAGACAGGCATTCAATACTGGCCAAGCCAATGATTCCTATGTCCCACAAGTGAATAAAAAAAGATTTGGAGGTTCTCTTCATGGTCTGGAGTTTTAAGCCCACGGTATGTTTTTTTCGGCCATTACAGGTTTCCAGCTTAGTTGCCAGCCTGAAACATATATTTGGTTTCCAGTCAGATGGGGAATTCCCTCAGTAACTGTAATGACAAGCCCTTTCAGGATCTTGCTAGAAAAGCTCAGCAGGTCTGGCAGCAGCTGTGAAGAAAAATCTGAGTTGACATTTCATGTCTGGTAACCCTTTTTTAGAACTGATGGTAACTAGGAAAATGTCAATTTATACACAGATGATAGGATGGAGTAAATGATAGGTGGGGATAGAGCCCAAAGAGAGAGAAGAGCAGTTGGTCAGACAAAGGAATCGATAATATTCTGGGTGGGGGGTGAATAGTTGTTAATGGAGACTGTTGGTGACTAACAATAGGTAGTTTATAATGGCAGGAGTGGGTACTGCAGATGCTAGAGATTAGAGTCAAGATTAGAGTGGTGCTGGAAAAACACAGCAGGTCAGGCAGCATCCAAGGAGCAGGAAAATTGACATTTCAGGCAAAAGCCTTCAAAAACTAGTCCTCACCTTCAACAACTCTTTTAATTCCTCTCATTTTCTTCAGGTCAGAGGGGTGGCCTTTGGTACCCACATGGGCCCCAGTTATGCCTGCCTGTCTCTGGGGTACGTGGAACATTCTTATTCCAGTCCTATTCTGGTACCCACCCACAACTCTTCCTCCAATATATCAATGATAATATCAGTAATGCTTCCCTCTCTCATCCGAAATTGAAAATGTTAATCAATTTCGCTTTCAATTTCCATCCCACCCTCAGTTTCACTTGGTCTATCTCTGACTCCTCCCTTATCTTCCACAATGTCTCTGTTTCCATTTCTGATGATAGACTGGCCACTAATATCCACTATTAACCCACCAACTCTCACAGCTACCTAGACTATATATCCTCGCACGTTTATTCCTGTAAACACTCTATTCTATTGTCCCAGATCTTCTGTTTCTGTTGCTTATGTTCTGACGAGGCCTACTTCGATAAGCGAGCCCCTGAAATATCCAGCTTCTTCCTCAGCCGAGGATTCCCCAGCACTGCTGTTGAGAGGGCCCTCATCTGGGTCTGACCCTTCCACACTTTGACCTTTACCCCTTATCTTCCCTCCCACAACCATGATAGGGTTCCCCTGATCCTTACCTACCATCCCACAAGAATCCACATCCAGAAGATCATCAGCCGCCATTTCCGCCACGTCCAATGAGATGCCACCACTGGACAAATATTCCCCTCCCCTCTCTTGTCCAGCTTCTGGAGGGACCATTCCCTCCAGAACACACTGGACCACTCTTCCTTCACTCCCAACAGCCAACCACAGACCTATGGCACCTTCCCCTGCAGCCACCAAAAATGTAACACCTGCCCATTTACCTCCTCCCTCCTCAGCATCCAAAGGCCCAAACATGCCATCCAGATGAAGCAGCACTTTACCTGCACTTCCTGGTGAAGAGCTCATGCTCAAAACGTTGACTCTCCTGCTCCTCAATTGCTGCCTGACCGGCTGTGCTTTTCCAGCACCACACTCTTCGACTCTGATTTCCAGCTTTTGCAGTCCTCACTTTCTCCTCCTTCACACAATCTGGTCTACTGCATTCATCGCTTATAATGTCATCTTCATGCAGGTACAGCAGGTAGTGAAGAAAGCTAATAGCATGCTGGCCTTCATAACAAGAGGGATTGAGTATAGAAGCAAAGAGGTTCTTCTGCAGCTGTACAGGGTCCTGGTGAGACTGCATGTAGAATATTGTGTGCAGTTCTGGTTTCCAAATTTGAGGAAAGACATTCTAGCTATTGAGGGAGTGCAGTGTAGGTTCACGAGGTCAATTCC
>NC_057724.1:53641214-53684143 GCF_004010195.1 Chiloscyllium plagiosum
GTGGAATCAAGGGTTATGGAGATAAGGCAGGAACAGGATACTGATTAAGGATGATCAGCCATGATCATATTGAATGGTGGTGCAGGCTCGAAGGGCAGAATGGCCTACTCCTGCACCTATTGTCTATTGTCTATTGTCTTCTCTACATTGGGGAAACGAAACATAGACTGAGTGATCACTTTGCAGAACATCTACGTTCTGCCCACAATAAAGACCCTGAGTCTCCAGTTGCCTGCCACTTTAAAACACCACCCTGTTCCCTGGCCAACATCTCTGTCTCAGGCTTGCTGCAGTATTCCATTGAAGCTCAGCACAAGCTGGAACAGCAACACCTCATTTTCTACCTGAGAACCCTGCAACCTTACAGACACAATATTGAGTTCAATAATTTTAGGGCCTGACCTCTCCCATGCCCTAGTCCACAACCCCACACATCAGGCCTTGTTTTCACATAGTCTGCCATTACACACTACCTATTGTTAGCCACTAACAGTTTCCATTAACATCTATTCACCGCTGCACCCCCCCACCCCCCCCCACCCCCAGCCAGATCATTATCGGCTCCTTTGTCTGTCCAACTGCCTTCTATCTCTTTGAGCTCTATCTCCACCTATTATTTACTCCTTACCCCCTCCCCCACCCTATCATCCACACATAAACCAACATTTTCCCAACTAACATCAGTTCTGAAGAAGGGTCACCAGACCTAAAACATTAACTCTGATTTCTCTTCACAGATGCTGCCAGACCTGCTGAGCTTTTCCAACAACTTTGGTTTTTGTTTTTGATTGACAGCATCCGCAATTCGTTTGGTTTTCCTTCACAATCTTGCATGTTTCAATGAGACCAACCCTGATTCCACAAAACCCCAGACAGTGTGGGTGCAATTTACTCAGCTGTTCAATAGAATCCCCACAGTGTGGAAATGGACATTCGACCCAATGAGTCCATACCAACCCTCTGAAGAGCATCCTATCCAAAATCATCCCTTACCCGATCCCTGTAAGTTTGCATTTCCTATGGCTAATGCACCTAATCTATATATCCCTGAACATGATGTGTAATTTAGCATGGTCAATCCACCTAATCTGCACATCTTTGGACTGTAGAGCGGGAGCAAATCAGAGCACCCAACAGAAATCAACGCAGACATGTGGGGAACATGCAAACTCCACACAGGTAGTCACTTAAGGTTGGAATCAAACCCTAGTCCCTGGCACTGTGAGGCAGCAGTGTTAACCACTGTGCCAACATGCTGCCCATCATAGGACAACTCTTCATCACAGGAAGCACGAGAATCTTTATTATACCACCTTAACGTAACCGTCCTTCGACAATATTTCACACAGAGGATGGTTGTATATGGAATGAGCTGGCAGAGGAAGTGGTGAATGAACTGGCAGAGGCACAGTTACAACACTTAAAAGACATTTGGACAGGAACATGAATAGGAAAGGTTCAGAGAGATATTGGCAAAAAGGTTGAGAGGCAAATGGGATTAGTTTGATTTAGGAAACATGGTCAGCATGGACAAGTTGAATCAAAGGGCCTGTTTCCATGCTGAATGACTCAATGACTTTATGTTTGCTGAGCCTGCTTACTAACTTGCTGTGTTTCTTATATGAATAATGAGGGGCATGGACAGGGTAAATAGACAAGGGTTTTTTCCTGGGGTGCGGGAGTCCAAAACTAGAGGGCATAGGTTTATGGTGAGAGGGGAAAATTTTAAATGGGACCTAAGAGGCAACTTTTTCATGCAAAGGTTGGTGCATGTATGGAATGAGCTGCCAGAGGAAGTGGTGGAGGCTGGTACAATTACAACATTTCAATAGCATCTGGATGGGTATATGAATATGAAGTGTTTAGAGGGATATGGATCAAACGCTGGCAAATGGGACTAGGTTAGATTAAGATATCTGGTCAGCATAGATGAGTTGGACCAAAGGGTCTGTTTCCATGCTGTACATCTCTATGACACTAATACATGTATAGTTACTGGTACATGAACATTTAAAAACTTCACACATTTTGAAAAGTATATTTTTACATACTTTTTTTAAACCAACCTCACATTGGACTGCCATTTTGTGAACCATTCGCTACCAGATCTATTCAATCTTTCCTCAAAATTAACATCCTGGAAACATTTTTGTGAGTCTTCTCTATATTGTCTCTTATGTAATCACAACCTTCTCATAATATGGTCAGCAAGATGGTACTGTTATGGACTAGGCCAGACCACTCAAAACATTCTTACGCAGGCAGCCCAGAGCATAACTTTGCATTTTGTTTCATTAGGTGTACAGTGAAAATTACCCAAAGTTAGCTTGGTTGACTAACAGGTTTAAAACAGACAAAGATTTATTCACAAGATTACATAATGAAACACAAAGAACAGAATAAAGAATCCCTACAGAGCTCAGTCTGTCCAAACTTGACTTAATTATGCTGTTCCGAATAGACACAACAGCCCCAATAAGCAAACTCCCTGAAACACAGTAAAAATGAAACAAATGCTTACAGATTGTGGACTTAGAAGGGCAGAAGGAGAGAGAGTCTAGCAGCCTGTTTCCACACAGCTGAACTCCTAACTAGTTCTGGACTGAACTGCTCAGCTAGAAAGCTGAGCACTTCCCTTTCATTATACAGGTCACTTCTAAAACATGACCACTTTTGCCTGAAGTTTCATCTGTTTACATATACTGTACATAAAAGGCCCCTCAAAATCCTTTTTCATTTCTATATCAAACTAGCCATCTTGGAGCCGGGAGGGTTTTATGAACCCCTCTGTAAAAAAACAAAGGACACAGTATCCTTGAGAATTGGAACAGCTTTTAGGAAAAAAAAGGACCAGCTTTGTGACACCACCTCCCCTTAAAAAAACAAGCAATATCAAAAGATGGTTTCATTTTTAAAACGCTTCAAAAACAAATTGTTTAGTAATCTGAAACACCCATTAACACTGTACTGACTATACACTTGTGAACATGCACAACCACATGTGAATTCAGGCCTTGGCACACTCACCACCAAACTCCTCTGTATCTCATTTGAGTCTCGATAATGCGTTGGCAATCATATTTTCACGACCTGCAATGTGCATAATTGTCAAATTGAATGGCTACAACAACAAGCTCCATCTAAACAGTCTGACATTTTTGTCCTTGAATTTTTCCATAAATGTCAATCAGTTATGATTATGTATATATTGGTTATGTATATGATTGCCTCAGATGTGTTGCTGGTAATATAAACACTGAAATGTTGTAATGCCAACACCAAGATCAAAGTCTCTATCTCCACTGTTGAATATTTCTGTTGATGAACATTCAACTTCCTGGAAAAATACTCGATTGGTCTTTCTATCCCCTCATCACCCTCCTGCAGGAGCATCACACCGACACCCACATTACTGGCACCAGTCGCCAACATGAAAGGCACGTGTTATCCGGTGTGACTAATACTGGGGCAGTGCTTCACACCATTTTTATGCCGTCAAATGCCTGGTGACAGTCTACTGTCCACTGAAATTTCTTGCCCTTTTTTAACAATTTGGTGAGTGGAGCAGCCACACTGCTAAAGTTTGGCACAAAGTTTTGGTGAAATGCACTCATTCCCAGGAACCATAGTACTGCACTTTTCATCAACAGTGTGGGAAATTCCCCAAGTACTCTTGTTTTCGCATCTCATGGGGCCACTTGTCCATGGCCAATAACATGGCCCAGGAACATGACTTGGGCTTTGGCAAATTCACTTTTAATTAGGTTTACCACCAAGCCTGTCTTCTGAAGTCAATCAAACAAGTCCGATAAATGCTGTAGATATTCCTGCCATGAGTGAGTAAAAATCACCAGGTCATCAATGTAAACAACACAGTTGGGTAATCCGACAATGACCTTATTAGTTAATCTCTGAAATGTGGCTGGAGTGCTTTTCAAACCAAATCACATGACTATGAACTGATATTATCCATTTGGTGTTACAAAAGCCAAAATTGCCTTTGCTCTCTCTGACAGAGGTACTTGCCAGTAACCTCTGAGCAAGTCCAACTTAGAAATGTAAGTTGCTTGTCCCACTTTTTCGATACAGTCCTCCAACCATGGAATTGGATATGCATCAGTCTTTGTAACGGTGTTGACATTGCAATAGTTCACACGTAACCATTGGGTACCATCTGGCTTTGGCACCATGACTATGGGTGAGCTCTAGTCACTGTAACTCACATTGATTATGCCATCTTGGAGCATGCACTCTATCTTATAGGGGATTATGCCTATAAGGATGTTGCTTAATCAGAACAGCATCGCCTACATCTACATCATACACAATTAGCTTAGTACTTCCTAGTTTATTTCCACATATCTCCCCATGCAATAGAAATAACTCTTTCAGGTCATTTTGATTTTTTTCTCAATAATTCTCAATAATTTATCCAAATTTTTGACAACTTCCTCATTATCCAATTTAATTTGCAGAATGTCCAAATCAGAATCCCCTGAACTTGGTTCTTCCTTCTGTGCTGTAATCATTAACACCTTCTCCTCTTGCTTTGCTTCCCTATCAAAGTACCTTTTGAGCATATTCACATGATATACTCTTTGAGATTCGTTCCTGTCTGGAGTCCTTATCGAGTAGTTCACCTCACTCAATTTCCCCTCGATTTGATAAGGTCCACCAAACCTTGCTTTGAAGGGTCACCTGTTACTGGAAGTAACATCAATACCTTATCCCCAATTGCAAAATTGCAAATTTCTGATTTTTCATCCACTTCACTAGCCTCACTTTACATAAGTGAGCGCTCTTTATCTCACCATGAATTCCTGTTACCACAACGTTTTCTGGCAATAGTCCTTCTGAAGTACGTTTCTCCTTATCCTTCAACATTGAAAACTGAGAGGATCCTGTGTCCCTTAATATTGCAACCTCATTATCTGCTACTCCTGGCCTATGTGAATAAACTTTACCCTTGCATGTATATGTTTTAAGCAGATCTGGCACTTCCTTCTTAACCAACCTCTGATCATCTTGTACACTCTGAGGCAATGGTCTAACCTCCCTTGTGCTTTTTTGTTACTGGTCCAACAAAACTCCCAGGCTTGTGCGGTTTTCCTACATCTGGCTTTCTCCTAGTCCACCAACACTGTGATTTTGTGTGGCCCACTTTATTACAATGAAAACATCAGAGTTTTTAACTTCTTTGTCCCCCTCAATGCTTTCATTTTTACCCTGTGGTAAGTCCTCCTTATGATCTTCTGTTGAGATCTACCTTTCCCTTTCCACATGACGGTTTCTCTTTGCCCAATTTCTATCCCTCATGGACTGAAATTGATTCTGGAAACCAAACCGTGTTTTATGGACCAGGTCATAATCATCAGCCACTTCAGCTGCTAACCTTGCTGTTTTATCACTTTGCTCTTCCACATGATTTTGCACTACTTCAGGCAGTGAATTTTTGAATTCCTCCAAAATAATTACCTCTCTAAGGACGTCATAGGTTTGCTTAATTTTTAAAGATCTTATCCATCTATCGAAATTAATCTGTTTGACCCTTCCAAACTCAATATGGGTTTGACCAGGTTCCCTCCTTAGATTCCTGAAACGTTGTCTAAAGTCTTCTGGTACAAGCTCATATACACTTAGGATGGCTTTTTTCATCTCCCCAGATACCTCCTCTGGTAATGATACAAAGACCTCAACAGCCCCACCTACAAGTTTTGTTTGGATCAACAAACTCACACTGCCGCAGTCCACTTTATTTCAATGAAAACACTAGAGTGTATTAACTTCTTTGTTCCCCTCAAGGGTTTCTTTTTTAGCCACCTTTTCAAATGAGATGAAAAAGGCTTCCAAATTCTTCTCATCAAATTTAGGCAATGCTTGAACATACTTAAACAGTTTCACACTAGGCTTCTGACTACCAGGGGATTGCTTATCCTCACTCTCTTCCTCACTAAGCCTACCCTCAGCCTTTTACGCTGACTTTCCTTTTTAAGTGTCAGTTTTTGAAGTTCAAATGTTCTTTTTCCCTATCTTCTGCTTTTAATCATAACTCAAACTGTTTCATTTCTGCTGCCCTTTTCCTTATCTCTCGCCTCTAACTCAAGCTGCTTCGTTTGCAATTGAATTTTTGCCATCTCTACAGAATCTGATGGTTTCTCCAGCAAGTTTAAATGCTGAGCTACTGCTGTAATTATCTCTCCTTTCCTCACAGAAGCAGGCAGGTCCAATCCCAGCTGGTCTGCTAATTCCTGCAGCTTCGTCTTTTTCACCATTTGCAAAACTTCCAAAGTCATCGCATCCACTTCCAGAAAACATTTGGCGACTGAAAGAGCCATTGTTATCCAAAGCTTTGTCTACCCAACTAAACCAACAGCCAAAATAAAGATGCTAGCACCTACCACTCACTGTTTAAAATCCTGCAAAGGACTAATCTGTTATGGACTAGGCTGGACCACTCAAAACATTCTTAAGCAGGCAGCCCAGACCATAACTTTGCAATTTCTTTTGCTAAGTGTAGAGTGAAAATTACATGGAGTAAGTTAGCTAGATTGACCGTCAGGTTTTAAAAAAGACCAAAATTTATTCACAAAATTACACATTGAAACACAAGGAATTGAATAAACAACCCCTACAGAACTCAGTCTATCCACACTAGACTTAATTGTGCTGTTCTGAATATATACAATAGTCCCAATAAGCAAACACAGTAAAAATGAAACAAATGCTTACAGGTTGAAGTTAGAAGAGCAGAAGGAGAGAGAGTCTAGCAGTCTGTTCCCACACAGCTGAACTCCTAGGTAGTTCAGTTTGCTCAGTTTGAGAACTAACCACTCCCCTTTCATTATATAGGTCACTTCTAAAACATGACCACTTTTGCCTAAAGTCTCATCTGTTTACATATACAGGTGAACCTCGATTAACTGAACGAGATGGGCGGGCACTATTTTGTTAGAATAATCGATTATTCTGTTAATCAATTAAATGCCTTTCCTCTGGGGCTCAGAGTTTTTAACGTCTGCTCCCAATTCAGTAGACTGCAGCAGCACATAGCATGCGAGGCCCCACCCCAACCCCATACAACAGCACCCCCCGACAACTAGCACAAAGCTCGCGAGCCTCCGCCCGCAGAACCACTTCCAATCCCCCAATCCCATCCAACCCCTATTCAGGAGACTGCAGCAGCCTTATCCAACACAGCTCCCCGCCCCCAACCCTGTCCAACCCTGCCCCCAAACCCCATCCTCCCACTTCCAACTCCATCGAACACCCAACACTGCCACCCCGTCCCCCAACGTCATCCACCCCCGGCCCCTCTCCGGGGCAGCCGGACTGTACACCACCAACAAGACTGCTGCTGCCTTTGTGGGGTAAGTCTCCAAATAGCGCACACACACAACATTTTACTGCAACTTTTGATAGGTTCCACCTTTGCCCTGTACAGGACAATGTTGGAGAGATTATCTGGGGAAGGGTGGTATTAGCGAACACCCCTCTGTAGAACTCCAGGGAAAGTGTGGAGAGAGAGAGAGGGCAGGAGGTCAGTCATTTGGAGATGGTGCCTATTTAATCAATGTAAACAAAATATGCGATCACTGTTGGAAACACATCATTGATGTAATGTTTCTATCTGGACTTCAAGATCTCCTTCAGATAATCTGATTTTCAGATAATCGGTATTTGGATAATCGAGGTTCCTCTGTAAACAAAAGGCTTCTCAAAACCTTTTTTCATTTCTGTGCCAAACTAGCCACCTCGGAGCCGGGAGGTTTTGATGATACTTCTAAAGCAAACCAAGGACACAGTATCCTTGAGAAAAGAAACAGCTTTTTAGAAAAAACAGATCAGCTTTGTGACAACATGCAGTACTCTAACTGTGGCCTAATAAATATTTTTATACGGTTCTAGCATAATGTCCCTGCTCCTTTATCCTAAGCCTATATTAATAAAGAGAAGTATCCAGGACGCCTTCTTAACCATCTTATCAATTTGTCTTGCTATTGTCAGAGATCTGTGGAAGTGCACTTTGAATTCCATCAATTCTTGACATGCACAGTATTGTTTCATTTATTATGTATTTCTTTGTCTAGTTTTTCAGTTTTTCTCAGGCGATTAGGCAGTTCCAACACATTACATGGCATGCACAAGTCACTCAATGAATTTAGGGCCAAGAATGGGCAGCAACTTTACCTGAGGGTGTCAAACACCCTGGTGCCATATTGTGCCTCTGTCTCTTCCACTCTTCCCCAATCAGCCTGCTCCCTTGGCTAAACAGATTTCCACCATGACTAACCTTCTTGACCATGCCCATTACCTTCCAGCATCCCTCCCATTGTCCTCCTCCGTGCCCTATGCAACTTAGACTAGCACCACCCAATCTCGATCATATGACAGCATCGAACATTCCCCAAAGAGGATATAGCAGTGGCTGCTCACTCCAAAGTCCAGAAATACAATATTGTTTCTGGTACATACAACTTACTGAGTCAGAAATGGAAAAAAAAAACATGAATTGCTCACTTAATTGAGAAGGATATGCTAATTCGGGTGAACTGGCCTAGTAATTATCATGGATGCACTTAAATTCAAAAGGTTGCCTGATTTTTTACTTTTGAAAAGCTGGACATGTTTATCAAACTCAAATAACTTGATTACATCCTTTCATCACACTGTCAGACTTTTGAATTCTCACGTGATGGAGGTCTTCTGATTGCTTCCACCTTGCTTTCCATTCCTACGAGCAGCACAAGATTCCATTCCAGTAGTGACATAAGTACAATCCATGTTATGCAACCAGTGCCTAGGATAAACAGAGTCTAACCGTATTCAAATCTGTTATGTCGTATTGTGAAGAGCCATCAGGATAGATATTTCTCAAAGCAGGTGGCCAGTAGGCTGCCTTGGATTATTTTAGTATTCATTTCATGCTGGTTCTCGTTCTACTGCAACTGGCCCAAACCTGAAGGATTATGAGCCTATCGACAAAGTGGTCTTAGACAATTTGCTTCAATTGCATTACAGGGGATTGGTACTTAAATTTTAGTGCAATTATTATATTGTCATGAAGTTGAAACTAATTTATGTCCATCCAAAATGAATGGTTTTAACTGGTCATTAAATATCAAGTAGGTTTCAGAGTCTTTGTCACCATAAACAGATGACATTTTATACTGTCTGATAAAATATTCTTGTGTTAGAATCTCAACATAAACTGTACAATCATTCATAAAAATAAGTAGGTGTGTTAGAATTTCAATCTGAATCAAACTTAATAGTGAACTATAGTTCAGGACTATTTGGGTTGTAACAGATTGCTTCCAGTATATTTTGGAAATGATGCATAAGAAAAACACACACTTTCTCGCTTTAGAAATAGAAACTGTTTTCAGTTGCATGTTGTCAGTTTGTTTTTATACTATACCTTTTTAAAAAAAAACACTTTCAGAGATATTCACCTTAGCCTTACTTTGCGTTTAATTCTGGTGCAGGTTATGACATCATTCCCGTGTTCCATCGATGTAACCTAATGCCCTCCCATGGATTACTATATGCCCTTTTATGATTCTGTTTGTAACCATATCCACTCTGCCCTTTGGAAATCCTTTACCAATCCCCTGCAGCTGTTCAAACTCCCATACCACACTGTACCTCAATGTAACCTCATATCCTAAATGCTAACTCAATCCTCACTATCCCATTCCCTTTCATCTATCAGGCTAACTCACTGGGTATCCATTAGTACCAATAAATCCGGAGAGGAAATAAATGTCTGTTAATTAATATTATGTATTGAATACTACATTTCATTTAGAAAACAAAACTCTCAAGCATAAAAATACATTTTGAGAGTACTTGACAGAGCTGGCACTTCTTGACACATTTGATAAGCTTTGATCAATTTGACATTTTTTGAGAGATTTGACAGAGTCATTGAGACAGAGGATCATACCGCTCAGAAACAAACCCTTCAGCCCAACTCACCCATGCCAACCAGACATGCCACTCTGGCCTAATATCACTTGCCAGCATCTGCCCCACATCCCTCTAAAGCCTTCCTATTCATCTACCCATCCAGATACTTTTTAGATGTTATAATTGTATCTACCTACATCACTTACTTGGCAGCTCGTTCCATGCATGCACCATCGTATGTGTGAATACATTACCCCTTAGGTCCTTTTTAAATCTTGCCCCCCCTCATCTTAAACCTATGCCCCCTAGTTTTAGACTCACCCACTCTAGGAAATAAACCTTGGCAATCCACCCTATCATGCCCTCATGATTTTATAAACATCTATACGGTCACCCCTCAGCCTCCAACCCTCCAGGGAATAAGGCCACAGTTATTCAGTCTCTTCCTATAACTCAAACCCTCTAGTCCCGGCTATACTCTCGTAAATCTTTTCTGCACCCTATTAAGTTTAACAATATCCTTCCTACAGAAGCATGACCAGACTGTATACAGTATTTTAAAAGTTGCCTCACAATGATCCTGTATAGCTGCAATATGATGTAAACTTCTTTTATATCTTGACAATTGCAAGGGTTTATGCACCTTTTCAGGATAATATTGTCTATTATTAAGATCCAAAAGGATACTGGGACACCGACACTTGAAGGGCACTAGATCCCCTTTCTGGTGTATTTGACCCCTACCAAAGGTGTCCCAACACTATATCTTCCTTTAGCAGGTCTAATGTTCACACTTCTGGCTCCATATTACAAGAATGCCAAAATCCCACTTCGGTGGAAGCAGTTGGTAATTTAATAAGGTCTGCTGCTTCTTTAAAATGTATCCAAGTCAAACCTGACCTAACTCCCATTCTGCAAAAATAAGAGTGTGCTCTGTATGGGATGGACTTCCGATTTCAGTCTGCTGCTGTCATTTTTGTATGTTGAAAATTTGAGTCAAATAATATAAACTAAAAATGAAAGTTCACATCTAATCAGTGCCCTTCCAAATTTGCGTATTCAACAGCAGACGCGATAAAGAAGCATAGAATCATTAATGGCACATCTGGATTTATATCCTTAATTGTGCAAGAGCAGGTGTCAGAAGTTTCTGTCAGTTTTACAGGTTGATATTCTTACCATCATTCCAAATAGGAAGTCCTGGCCAAAACATCGAAATGTTGAAACAGTTACAGTACCAATCTTCTCAGAGGCTCTTCTAATGGGCTATCTGGTGTGGCTGAGTTTAGGCCCAGCATGGCAATCTCTCCACCTGGCATAGCAGACTCTGAGCCTGGCATAGCTGTCTCTCAGTGACCCAGGATGGCAGTCTCTCAGCCTGGCATGGCAATCTCTCAGTAGCTCAGCGTGGCAGTCTCTCAGCCTGACATGGTAGTCTTTCAGCAGTATATGGTGGTCTCTTGGCCCAGTGTGACCTCAGCATAGACTTGTGGTCTTGAGGTGATTCCTCGAAGTGCCATTCTATCATGGCTAAGCACTTAAGAAAGACTGTAATGTTTGAACTTTCAGCTTTATTTCTTTATTTTCTAGGAGGAGAAAGTGAGGTCTGCAGATGCTGGAGATCAGAGCTCAAAATGTGTTGCTGGAAAAGCGCAGCAGGTCAGGCAGCATCCAGGGAACAGGAGAATCGACGTTTCGGGTATAAGCCCTACTTCAGGAATGAGGAAAGTTTGTCCAGCAGGCTAAGATAAAAGGTAGGGAGGAGGGACTTGGGGGAGGGGCGTCGGAAATGTGATAGGAGGAAAGAGTTCAAGGTGAGGGTGATAGGTCAGACTGGGGTGGGGGCGGAGAGGTGAGGAAGAAGATTGCAGGTTAGGAAGGCGGTGCTGAGTTCGATGGATTTGACTGAGACAAGGTGGGGGGGGGGGAAATGAGGAAACTGGTGAAATCCGAGTTCATCCCTTGTGGTTGGAGAGTTCCTAGGCGGAAGATGAGGCGCTCTTCCTCCAACCGTCGTGTTGTTGTGGTCTGGCGATGGAGGAGTCCAAAGACCTGATCTAGACCATTCAGGAGTGATGACAAAAAAATACTTGTTTAAACAAAGGATGGTGGTACTGTGGAATCTGCCCCTCCAACTCCTCCCCAATGCCACCACAGAAACAAATTCATAATCTGTTAAGATTAACTTGTGTCAACGGAATGTTTTAAAACCGAGAGAGTGGTTTTGCTTTTAGGCAAGTGTGTGAAGGGTGATATAACCCAGACCACTAGATCCAGCATTGTTGGAGTGAATATCAGAACAGGCTCGAAAGTCTGATTGATACATTTTTATAGCGGTCCTTTCTTTTAAGGAATATCTTAAAATCGAGACAGGTGGATAGAAAGGGGGAGAGGGTTAGGAACGGCATCACTGAGAATATGGTCCAGGCAGGTGAAGGCAAAGCTGCTAATGGTGGCAAAACAGAAAAATGGAGATGCTCAAGTAGTCAAACAGATTTGGAGTGTAGGAATCATCAGGATGAGAGGATGTTACAGAGGTTGGAACAAGGAATGAAAACAAAATGAAAGGTCATTGACCTGAAATGTTCATTCTGCTTCTCTCCACAGGTACTGCTACAACTTTCCAGTTTGTTTTTAATTGTTCTTATGCCTCCAAAGCTGTCAAATTTGCACCATGACGGCTCAGAAGTCATAAAGTGATCAGCATTTAGAGTGAGAAAAGGCATCCTATTACACAAAGTAAACACAAACGCTGCTATAACAGGTTTAATCGCTACGAAAATATGGAGTGGATTGATCGATGCAAGGGAAATGCTGCTGTTTAAAATGCTGCATTTAAAATATTTGCCAATCTGATTAAAGAGATTAGCCTCAATGCTCAATACACATCTTTTCAAGCGTATTTATGGTTCTTATCAGGCTTTTTAAAATCCTGGCTAACCACAACACTGTTTACCGACAGCCTTAAATGTTTGCTAACGATTGAGAACAAGCATTGCGGCAGAGAATCTTTGAGATCACACTCTCACTTATTTTGTGAATACATATGGGGGAGGAGGATGGTGGAACAATTTAATCAAGCAATGGCTTGTGGCACACGTTTGATATGACCTTCCTTCATTTTCCTCACTGCCTCTGTCACCTAGATGTATAGCTTCCCACACATGCAGACTCAATGGAGTGGCATTTCGCATGCGAGATCATGCCACTGCATCAGGAGGGCATTTTACTGTCAGACCATTAAAGCCAACTCAGCACCGCCTTCCTAACCTGCAATCTTCTTCCCGACCTCTCCGCCCCCACCCCAGTCTGACCTATCACCCTCACCTTGACCTCTTTCCACCTATCACATTTCCGACGCCCCTCCCCCAAGTCCCTCCTCCCTACCTTCTATCTTAGCCTGCTGGACAAACTTTCCTCATTCCTGAAGAAGGGCTTATGCCCGAAACGTCGATTCTCCTGTTCCCTGGATGCTGCCTGACCTGCTGCACTTTTCCAGCAACACATTTTCAGCTTCTTTATTTTCTACTTAAACCTGAGAGGGTCTGTAATGTGTAATTTTTAATCTTATTTTGTATATTTTATGCTATACTATAATTCTTGCAATGTTTAACTTTTAACATTGCTCTTTCTTTCTACCTTGTTCTTAAGATTCTGTGCCCAGGTACATGAAGCTAAGAAGGTGCCTTGTGTGGCAATATTATACACTTTTCATTGTAATTATGTATTTGCGTACATGTGACAATAAAATCAAAATCCAATCAAAATCCAAATCTAAATCTTAGCAAATGATCATATCATGCATATGCTTTCTTTCTTCCACTATCTCTCTTTGAAATTACAGGAAGTATCTATGAAGAATCTCCTGTGTTATGCTGCAACTAATGAATATAGAGCTCTGTGACACCTGGGCTGTTTTTATTTCACTGCATCACTACCTGAAATCATGATGGAAAATAACTGAAATGCTATGATCTCAATATTCTTACTGGACAATTCCAGTTCTGCTCCTTTCTGTTCCTTCCCATATGTTAGGATTTCCGTTATGTATCCTTCCTTCCTTCATATTCCTGGTACTTCCATATGAAACGCAATAAAAGACACATCAGATGTGGTACTAACAGAGCTGGGACTTCCCATAATGATCAAATGGCCCACCCTTGCTCCTAGTTTCCATAATGTAGCCATCTCTTCTTACCTCAGTCCAGATACAACTTAGTTTTGTCTCTGCCGAGGTGAATTTTCACATCATAAACAGAAAATGTTAGAATTACTCAGCAATTCATGCAGTATTTACAGAGAAAGCCAGTTAACATTTCAGATCAATGACCCTTTATCTGTATTTTTATTTTGAAATCTCAAATCACCATGGTACTTTTATGCCTTTAGCTGCTCACTGCTTTTAAGATGGAGCTGCTGGAGTTTTGCCAAGGTTTTATGACTAGGTTTCTTCCTGGCAGCAGGAATTCTGCCAGGAGAAGCTGCTGCACACTGAGGATGTTCTGTGTAACCAAATTCCAGCACTCACTCAGAGAACAAACCAAGCCGTGACCACAAGCACGGCAAAGGTTTATGACAGATAAAAGAACTCACAATTAGTCAGATTGTATCAACACGATTTTACTTGATTGTAAGTTTGCTGCATCTATCAATCACAGTAAAGGTACAGCATTAGATTACCACTTAATGGTGAACAAGGTAATTCAAATTTCTACTGTTATGTTAGAATTACTGCAACTTGAAAAGCAGGTTTGAAGACAACAGATATCAGAAGGAATAAGGATGGTGATATAGTGACAATATTATTGGATTATTAATCCATAGATCCAGGTTACTATTAAGAGAGCAATGCATAATTCCCACTATAACAGTTTATGGAATTTAAATCCAATTAGTTAATAAATATGTGATTACAAGTTATGTTACTGACGCCCACAGCAATATAGTTAACTCTTAGCTTCCGTCAGAAGTGGTCAATCAAATTGCAGCACAACAAGAATAAAACTGAATGGACCACCTCACAATGTTTGAGGAATCAAAACAGGCAATAGCACACCATCCAGAGTAGGTCAATGTTACGGATCCAGAGTAGGTATATTAGTAAAACCTGGGCTTCCTTGAGATGCTGTATGTCATCAGCAGCAACAGAACTACATTCAACCATATTCAATAACCACATTATCTGGTATACATCTCCCACTACCATTACATTAAGACAGGGGATTAAAAGTGGCTCAGTGCATGATGTAGAAGAACGAAAATAACTAATAAAACAGTAAAGGTATGGAGACACTCAACAGGTCACCCAGCATCTATGGAGAGAGATTTACAGAGAATTCAAAGTCTTGCTTTTCTTCAAATTTGTTGCCATATTTTCTACAAATTTATTGTCAAAGATTCATAGAGTCTCTACAGTGCAGAAAGAAACCATTTGACCCATCAAGACTATCCCACCTAATCCCCTTAACACCCCCCCTCCCCCAATTACCATGGCTAACCCACCTAGCCAGCGCAGCCCAGCACCACCAATCCATCTAACCTGCACATCTTTGGACTGTACGATGAAACTGGAACACCTGGAGGTAAACCAGACACAGGGGAAACATGCAAACTCTCCACACAAAACAGTCAAGTAAGGCTGGAATTGAACCTGGGTCCCTGGCATTGTAAGGCAGGAGTGCTAACTACTGAGCCACAATGCTGCCCATACCTTACTTTAAGCAAACTTCAGTTTTATGTAAAGTGACTTGAAGGGATGCAGAGATAATATTTAGTTGGGACAAGATCCACTTATTCTAAGGAAGGATCAGATTGCCACAATTACAGCCACCAAAATGGTGTCATACTAAACATTAATGGAGTGTCTTTCCTATGTAGCAGAGGCAATATCTTGAATAAGAGTCAAAGAGTGTGGTGCTGGAAAAGCACAGCAGGTCAGGCAGCATTCGAGGAGCAGGAGAGTCGATGTTTCAGGTATAAGCAGTTCATCAGGAATACCCTCATTTCTGATGAAGAGTTTATGCCCAAAATGTCAATTCTCCTGGTCCTTGGATGCTGCCTGACCTGCTGTGCTTTTCCAGCACCACACTCTTCGACTCTGATCTCCAGCATCTGCAGTGCTCACTTTCTCCTAATATCTTTAATAAGATGATTTATGAAATTAAGTATACACTATGTTAAGATTTCCATTGTGTTTTTATCAATACATTTGTGTTAACATGACAAAAATTGTTTTAAGATTTAGGGATGTGGGAAGGAAATTACAAACCAAAATATGAGCATTATGGGATTTGCAAATTAGTATTTTCTACAATTTATGTGAGGATGTTAATCTGTTCATTTTAATGACCTTTGTAGTCCAGAGGTGAACTTTTCATGTTATGTTAGTTTTGCAAAGCAAGATTTCAACTTCTGCCTTTGTTTCATCTGGCATTTTAAAAAATGCGGCATCAGTCATCTTGAGCTAAATCAAGGTTTCAAGACTCTCATCACACTATGTCTTGTTTGTTTTATTTCCTTCCAGTCTTCCTTCATTGTCTGACAGCAATGACCTTTGCTGGTTCCAAAGAATCAATCCATCACCAATATCTCAAGTTACTTCATGTAGTAAATTCACAAGTGTATCAATGCAGAACTTTGCATCAGAAGCATCCAATGTATTTCCAGTAGGGATAACAATCAAACATGAACACCTTAGCTGCTCTCAAATCCAGGTGATGCTGAGTTTAATTGGAGGGCTGGAATCAACTGTTTCTCACGCCATCTGAAAATTCTCAGCATGTGTTGAAAGTTATAGAACTATGATTCAGCAGGATGCAGTAGAGATAGTGTGTCTAGAACCACTGGGAAATAGATTGCATAGTTCACGCTGTGTTTGAAAACAGGTAGTGTTTTATAATTTGAAGAAAATAGCTCAGAACTGTTAACAAAAAACGATAACATTCACAATCTATTTGAGCATTTGTTTCTCTCACACAGCAGAATGGTTCACTCTATAAATGACGCCAATAGCTGAAGAAACAGAACTGACGATAGCACAGCTAGAAATAATCATATAGTTTCTGTATGAGATGGTGCAGTTTCCAGCTGGAAATCTTGGAAAGACATAGCATTGATCTGATTCCACCACTTACTTTATTGCTGGTTTATAAAGTCTTATTCATGAAATAAAGATAGTAGGCATTATTAAAATATGGCAAGCTTTAAAATTAGAATTACATATGTGATAACCAGAGATTTGGGAGGAATGGAGAGGCAAGTAGGGGTTAAATACATTTGAAAAATCTATTGGATTTTATTAGTTTTTTTTTATTTTGAACTTTATATTGAAATCCAAAATACAGAGAGTAAAGGTTATAGGACCCTAACGATTTCCAAACACCCTAACCATTTGACATCTTATAAACTATAAAGGGAAGTGGAAAGGAAATCTTATTTCTACAGACAGCAATCTATCTCCTTCACTCCTTCCCTCACCATATGGATCTAGGATGTCATAATGAGAAATAGGAAGCAGAAGTAGATCATGCAGCCCTTAAGCCCACATAGTCATTCAATAATCAATACAATCATCGCTGATCTTCTACCACAATCACATCTCCTTGCTTCTTCCTCATATCCCTTGATCCCTTGACTGATCAAAAATCAATTTATTTCAGCCTTGAATAAATTCAAGAAAGGAACATTCACAAACCTCTCACACAGTCAATTTCAAAGATGCTTGATATTATCGGTGAAGAGCTGATAATCCTATGATCAGCTCAATCCTGAATAATTGAACACAATCCTAAGGTTTTACTTCCATGCTCTAGATTCATCAGCAAGAGGAAATAAACTCTCTGCATCCACCCTGGCATGTTCCTAAAGCATTTTGCATATTTCAATAAGATTACCTTTCATTCTTCTAAATGGATCTGAGAGAATGTATCCAATGTACTCAGCTTCTCACAGCGGCATGTCACATTCCATGAATCAATCTAGCTGTGCTGCTTCCAATGTGATTTCAAATTCCATTGTTATGGAGACCAAAATGTAACCAAGGTTTAACCTCCTCAAAGACCTACATAATTTTAGAACAATTTCCTGATTCTCATACTCCAAATACTTTGTGACAAAAGTACTTGCCTGCATTCAACTCGATCTGTGAAGTTCTTTTGCCCATTCACTCAATTTACCAATATTCCTTTGCAGAACCCTTATAGAGTCATAGAGATGTACAGCATGGAAACAGACCCTTCGGTCCAACTTGTCCATGTCGACCAGATATCCCAACCCAATCTAGTCCCACCTGGCAGCACCTGGCCCATAACCCTCCCAACTCTTCCTATTCATATACCCATCCAGACGCCTTTTAAATGTTGCAATTGTACCAGCCTCCACCACTTCTTCTGACAGCGCATTCCATACATGTACCACCTTGTGAGTGGAAAAACTTGCCTCTTAGGTCTCTTTTATATCTTTCCCCTCTCACACCCTAAACCTATGCTTTCTAGTTCTGGACTCCCCCACTTCAGGGAAAATACTTTGAATATTTATCTTATCCATGTCCCTCATGATTTTATAAACCCCTATAAGGTCACCCTTCAGTCTCTGACACTCCAGGGAAAACAGCCCTAGCCTATTCAACCTCTCCCTCTCATTCAAATCCTCCAACCCCGGGAACATCCTTGTAAATCTTTTCTGAATCCTTTCAAGTTTCACAACCTCTTTCCGATAGGAAGGAGACCAGAATTGCATGCAATATTCCAACAGTGACCTAACCAATGTCCTGTACAGCCACAACATGACCTCACAACTCCTTACTCAATACTCTGACCAATAAAGGAAAGCATGCCAAATGCCTTCTTCACTATCCTATCTACCTGCGACTCCACTTTCAAGGAGCTATGAACCTGCACTCCAAGGTCTCTTTGTTCAGCAACACTCCCGAGGACCTTACCATTAAGTGTATAAGTCCTGCTAAAATTTGCTTTCCCAAAATGCAGCACCTCGCATTTATCTAAATTAAACTCTATCTGCCACTTCTCAGTCCATTGGCTCATCTGATCAAGATCCCATTGTAATCTGAGATAACCTTCTTCACTGTCCATTACACCTCCAATTTTGGTGTCATCTGCAAACTTACTAACTATACCTCTTATGCTCACATCCAAATCATTTATATAAATGATGAAAAGTAGTGGATCCAGCGCTGATCCTTGTTGCACTCCACTGGTCACAGGCCTTCAGTCTGAAAAACAACCCTCCATGACCAACCTCTGTCTTCCACCTTTGAGCCAGTTATAAATCCAAATGGCGAGGTCTCCTTGTATTCCATAAGATTTAACCTTGTTAATCAGTCTCCCATGGGAAACCTTGTCAAATGCCTTAGTGAAGTTCATATAGATCAAATCTACCACTCTGCCCTCATCAATCCTCTTTGCAACTTGTTCAAAAAATTCAATCAAGTTTGTGAGACATGACTTCCCACACACAAAGCCATGTTTACTATTCCTAATCAGTCCTTGTCTTTCCAAATACATGCACATCCTGTCCCTCAGGATTCCCTCCAACAACTTGCCCACCACCGACGTCAGGCTCACTGATCTTTAATACCCTGGCTTGTCCTTACCACCTTTCTTAAACAGTGGCACCAGGTTAGCCAACCTCCAGTCTTCTGGTTCCTCACCTGTGACTATTGATTATACAAATATCTCAGTAAGAGGCCCTGCAATCGCTTCCCTAGCTTCCCACAGAGTTCCCGGGTACACCTGATCAGGTCTTGGAGATTTATCCACTTTTAAGCATTTCAAGGCATCCAGCACTTCCTCCTCTGTATTATGGATATTTTTCAAGATGTCACCATCTATTTCCCTACAGCCTATATCTTCCATGTCCTTTTCCACAGTAAATACTGATGCAAAATACTCGTTTAGTATCTGCCCCATCACCTGCGGCTCCACACAAAGGCCACCTTGCTGATCTTTGAGGGGACCTATTCTCTCCCTCGTTATCCTTTTGTCCTTAATGTATTTGTAAAAACCCTTTGGATTCTCCTTAACTCTATTTGCCAAAGCTATCTCATGTCCCCTTTTTGCCCTCCTGTTTTCTCTCTGAAGTATTCTCCAACTTCCTTTATACTCTTCTAAAGATTCACTCGATCTATCCTGTCTATACCTGACATATGCTTTCCTTCTTTTTCTTAACCAAACTCTCAATTTCTTTAGTCATCCAGCATTCCTTATACCTATCAGCCTTTCCTTTCACCCTAACAGGAATATACTTTCTCTGGACTCTCATTATCTCATTTCTGAAGGCTTCCCATTTTCCAGCCGTCCGTTTACCTGCGAACATCTGTGCCCAATCAGCTTTTGCAAGTACTTGCCCAATACAGCAAAATATCCCCTCATACTTTATGTCCTTCTATAGTTTTGAGTTATCAGTAAATTTGGATACATTACACTCGGCCCCCTCCTCTAAGTCATTAACATAGACAATAAATAATTGAGGCCTTAGGACTATTGCTTTTGGCACTCCACTAATTACATTATTCCATTCTAAAAAAAAATCCCAACTCTCTCTTCTCTTAACCAATCCTCAAGACACAGTAATACATTGCCCCTAAAACTTTTCTAAGTGACACATTATCGAATACACTACATCTACTGGTTCCCCTTTATCAACTCTGCATGTTATGTCCTCAAAGAACTCTAGCAAATTTGTAAACCTTGATTTCCTTTCCACAAAACCATTCTGACTCTGTTTGATTGGGTTAAGGTTTTCTAAATGTCCCGCTACTTTTTCCTGAGTAAAGGACTCTAACATTTGCCAACAATAGATGTTAGACCAACTGATCTATAGTTTCCTGCTTTCTGTCTCCCTTCCTTCTTGAACAGTGCCATCACATTAGGGGCTTTCTCATCTACTCCTCCTGTTTGAACAATTGACAATGCACACAGCACTTGTGATAAATGCTAGTAGCTTGTTTTTAAAAAGTGGAGTACTCCTTCCACAATCAATGTTTTCTTTTTGGAACAATCCTTTTCCCATTAAAATCCGTGATCAAAAATACAGAAATTTTTTTAAAAATCACAGGGTTTTACACGATATTATCCAGTGAGAAATCCTTCGCATCCTTCAAATTGAAAACTGGTGTGATAGCAAGGGTGTCATAGTTAACGATCCACAACTATCACCCTGTGATACTTATATTAGTTTCCATGACATGGATCACAGAATACTGAAAAATTCAATGAACCTATACTACAGATCCTGGTATTTGCATTCATGCACAGCAATCTCTGTCATTGTGAGGGAAAGTTTTGTGGCTCTTTCATTCTCACCATCATGGGTGTTGTTTGCATCACATCACCGGTTATAATGTTGAGATCTGTGCAGACTGGAAATCTTGCTGCTGCTGGACTATTGTTATCAACAAGGTATCCAAATTGAACTTGCATATCGGCACTGCAGTGTAATTGGGCCATTGCATTGAATTGATGACTCCATTATACATTGTGAGAGTGTCTTTTGTAGGCCATATCATGGAGCAACGTTTGATGGGATGCATGCCTTTTAGTGCATGGCCATAGCGTAATATATTGATAATGGTAATATATCAATTCTAGTTCCTGTATCAATTTTGACTTTCAAGGTGTGTCAACCTGTCTTTAGGAGACATGTGTTTCTGCATCATTCTCCCTAGATTCCATCCAAATGAAGATTGATAGAGAGGAAACCAATCTAAATATTCCTGTTAATCATTTCACTGCACCATATTATTGCCACCTCTCTTTACCGTAAAATCCTGAGACCTACCCCATCCCATATCTGAATTACTGAGAATACAGCCCTTGTGTAAGTAGCAGCATAAGTAGCACAACACTTTGTGATGGATACCACTTCACTTCACTTGATTTTCTCATTGTAGGGTGCAAAAGCTTTGTTGACTCGCTGCGCAATTTTACTGCAGATTTCCAATGATAGCTTTGGAAAGTACTTGAGAAAGCCTATTTCTGGACTGGGGAAGTGAGTTTCCCTTGTGAATATCTCTGTGCCTGGAGCTACGAAGCAGATGAGGATGAGAATTTTAAAGAAGTGGGACTTGTGACAGACAAAATCAAGTTTTATTGAAACATTTGTTTTCTGCATGCTGGTATCCACTCTATAAAGTTTACAGACATGGAAAGTCTTATTTCAATTTGTTTGCCCATCAGTAGCTGAAAAGGCTCAATTTTCCCCAAGGGACTATTTGGATGAAGTTATGTCAGCGCTGACTGAAGATCTGCAGTTCTCTTCCACAAAAAGCAACATGCTGTCCTAAGTTGACTAAAACCTTGACTTTGTTAGACTGAGTCCTTCCATGTAGCCTTGGGTGACTTTGGACTGATTAGTTGGGTAATAACATACCATTATATACTGAGCATCAATATGCTCCTTTCAGCCAGACCTTGCACTTCATTAAATTTTCCATGGAATCTATGAAGCAACAAGTGTGTATAATCTAATCATGGAGACTGTCAGGGTTCCCACAGATGCAAGGAGCAATTAGCAACGCATCAGTGGCATTGCAAGTTCCATGTTTCACTTTCTACAATTTCATTCATAAAAATAATTTCATTTAATAAATCTGCAGCCAATGATGGCTATTATTCATCTTGTTTTGCACATTACCTGGTTGAGACTTTTATCAGATGAGAATCTACCATAACGATCTTGATGATTCAGAGCCAAGTTTCAGACTGGTTGATAGCTGATCAGGCATATCCCCTGCAGTGATGGTGCCTGGTTGCAGTAATGCATCTGCAGGCAGAGGAGAAGAGCAAGTATAATGAGACTCAAGGGATGACAAGAATTTTAATACAGCAGACATAGGCATTTTGAAGATTAGTTAAATTGGATATACCAATGCAGTATAATCCAGCAAGAGGTGTCAATAGAATTATTGATTAATGCATTTTCATGATGTCGCTATTTGGAAAGTTAGTTTACATTGAAAAGTGAAGGGGCTGATGATGAAGAAGATATAATGGAACTAGAGAGCCATCAGTCTGCATACAATGACAAGATGCACAAACTGTCTTGATAATAGCTCATTTCATGCAGTCTTGGATGACCTTTGTCTGATTAGTAAGGTAGTATCACACCATTATATACTGAACATCAATATGCTCCCTTCAGACATACCTTACAGTTTATTAAATTCTCAAAAAAACCTGTGAAGTACGAAGTGTCAACACTCTAATTATAGAGATTGTCAGGTATCCCACAGATGGAGAAATTACCAGCACATCAGTGATATTGCAAGTCTTGAATTACAAGCCTTTCAGTTTCATTCAGAGGAAGAACTTTCACTCTAGACATTATCAATAAATATTGAATCTGCAATCTTGGAGAGTTATGAACATTGCCTCCATAATACTGCATTCTCTTGTCATTGTCCAAATCTGTGAAGATTCAAACATGACAGAAATTACATGGAAGTATTGAGAATTCACAAATCAAAAATTGATTGCCCAGAACAACTAATGTATGTTCAGCTTTTACACTTCGCAGAAGCCACCTCCAGACTAATTATGCCTTCGCACCATATCTTGACAACTCAGTATTCCATTCTTTCTCACTTAGAAAGATTTGCAACAGTCCAGTCCCCTTCAATTCTCAGAACATCTCAAAGTATATAACAGAGCAATACTTGCACAAGTATAATCACTATGTAATGTAGGAAAAGCAGCAGCCAATTTCCTACAACACCTGCTGAAGCTTAGGCAATCTGTTTTAATGACTGAGGAAAAAATATTGATTAGGAGACAGGGCCTGAGATGAAGCATTCACCAAGGTCCAAACACCAAGCCTGGATTTCTGGGAGCTCACAGTGCTTGGCAACTGAAAGTGGGACTGTTGTTGTGTTCTGATTAGAGGTAGAACTGAAAATGTGTTGCTGGAAAAGCGCAGCAGGTCAGGCAGCATCCAGGGAACAGGAGAATCGACGTTTCAGGAGAAGGGCTTATGCCCGAAACGTCGATTCTCCTGTTCCCTGGATGCTGCCTGACCTGCTGCACTTTTCCAGCAACACATTTTCAGCTCTGATCTCCAGCATCTGCAGACCTCACTTTCTCCTCTGATTAGAGATAGGGCAGTTGACATCAGCTCATGTGTGGGACCAATGAGCCCACATACCTGATATGTTACTCTCTCATACCCATGCCTACCACCCATCCCTTGCCTACCATCCTACCCCTCATGGCCCCATATTCTGTACTAGCAGTTACTAGGGTCTAGTCAGAACTGAAGAAGACACAAAGCTTGTTGTTTGCTGTACCCAACAGGGAAGGGTTATTCCGATGCTGTGCACATTATAAGAGCTTGGACCAAGTCTGACAAAGCCCAGGAACCTGGCTGATGACTCACCAGTGTGATTCATGTGACTCATTATTTAAAAGTTCCAACTTAATGTACCCCAACTATAATAAATACCCACCCACCTGCCACCCTAACCCCTTATACACCTGCCACTGTCCCCCAAACATTTCATACTCTGTGTGAATTCTCAAACAGGCCTTTGCAGATTTAAGTCTTTTACATACCAGAATACAGCAGTTTGTGCCATAAAAACATTGTAGTGCCTTGTATGGAGATTATCTGCACTATTCCTTTTGGGGATTGATGAATTCTGCATTAGTTCTGCAGATCCTATTGGAAGACAGGCCAATAAATTACAGTTTCCTTTGTTTTTAGTTTAAATCACGTCATATCACTAGCTAGACAACTGCCAACACCACTTTCTCTCCCTCCACCAACATCTGTCTAACTGGTCTTCACAAGCCCAAATTCATTTTTCTCCACCTTGGGGGCTCCTCCATTGTTAGTGTTGTTGCCCAGTTGCAGTTAAACCAATGACTATTAATCTCAGTGGCATTGCTGGGACTGAAGAGCTTCAGCTAGTCATGCAATTGACCAGCAATTCTTGATGCAGAATCTAGTTCCTTAAAAGGATGAAGGTCCTAACTGCAGGCAGTTAGATGCTTGATGCACAAAAAAACAAGCTCCCACAGTCACCTGGGGTTTGAAGGGTTTAGAAGAACATGAGGACCGTAAATCCTGGAGATCAGAGTCAGAAGTGTTGTCCTGGAAAAGCACATCAGGTCAGACAGCATCTGAGGAGCAGGAGAATCCATGTTTCAGGCAAAAGCCTTTCATCATAAGCCCAAGGGTTTATCCTGACTTTCTGTTACCTCATAAAGTCCAAATCATAAATTCTATTTGCAGGATTTGTCCTTTAAAACTAACGTAAGTTAAATCTATTGGCCTGAGTTCTCGAGCTCAGTCTAAACTAAATTACTGAAAAGGTTTGCCATTACCAGTATAATTCCACTTTAGAGTGTAATTTTGAGAATAGAGGATCAATAGATGAACGTGAGACGTGATAAAAATACATTTGTACTTTACTGGCAATAAACTACTCACCCTGTCATAAAAGGTGAAGACTGAAGCTTTAACTCACTTGCCAGTGCACGAGAAAGTCAATTAATATCATTGTAGGATTGTAATTATAGAAATGTTTGGGCCCTGTACTCTTTTCAAAAATGTGAGTTATCAATAACAGAACTTAACCATCATGCAGAAACCATTATTGGGCTTATTTCCACAATCTCACTTACCCATTAAATTTGTTTAGTGTCCAGCTGTGTTCCATCCAGCATAGCAATAAGTAAAATGATACATATAGAGTATTGTTGCATCACTGCTTTATTACAGGGACCAATTGGGATTGGTATGGTTTTAGAGGGACAAGCATCTGACTGATAAAACAATACAATTGAATCACTTGTTTGCCCTGTCTGCAATTGCTATATCAGAAAAGATTGAAGGACATGAGAGAAATAGGATGAAAGAAGATGGATTGTGTGTACATTGTTTGCTTCAATATCACTAGTAGTCTCTATCAGTATGATATTGTGTAATGTGAATCTTTTTGCAGTTTTGTATGGGCAATGAAAGATTGGGCAAACATTAGAATCATAGAGCAAAGAAAAGGCTGTTCACTCCATCAGTTCTTTAAAAGAGCTGTTCAATTACTACTACTCTGTTCTATTCCCATATTCTGTTTCTTCCCTTCAACTGCTTAGCCACACTCTTTTATAGGTTAGTATTGAATCGGTTCTACCAGCCTTTCCATGGGTATATATCACACAACATCTGATCAGTGTGCAGGAGACTTGTTTCCAAGTCCCTTCTAGCTCTTTTCCGAATTACTTTGACCCAGATCTTCTGGTCCACAGATCATCAGAGTCAAGATGCATGGCAAGACTCCATGGCAATTTCCTAGGCCATTTAAAATTCTAACTGGCAATTCCACTGCTCGCTGGAACTCTCTGAACAGTCTTCAATTCTTTGTTAGTGTTGGAGACAGTTTTGAAACAGGTATCTGAATTGTTATCCAGGGAATGTTAGATAAAATGTTCCTCTTCTGACTCTTGAGTAACAGTAGAATTAATGCCCCCACACTAATTACTGTCACTGATACCAACCAACTCCATATTCAATAACCCAGCTACTCATCTTATCTGTGACCAATCTCTGTCTCCCCAGTTTCCTGCCTAACACAACTACCCCTCCAAATCTGTCTCCACCAAACTCCTTTGATGTGAACAGAGACTCCACTGCAACTATCAATGCCTGAATAGTCCAAGTCCCCATCAACTCACCCAGTCTGACTAGCACCTAAAATGACAACCCGATCTAACCTGATTATTCCGATTCACTTATCACTTTAGCTAACCGTATCACAACCCACCTGTCAAGCTACCATCTCACCCACGGTGCCAGCTCACACACCTTCCACCAGTCATCAACCACCTCACTTGCCAGTCATCTTATTCACCTATGACACTATCCACTTGTCAGCTCACACACCTGCCAGCCTATTCACCTACCATGCTGTCATCTAACCCATCTGCTCCCAACCACCTCACCAATATGTCAATCACCCTCTTGTCACACTACACTAATGCCTACCTACTATCTCACCAACCCTCTCCTTTACTTATTCACCAAATTACCTCACCCAGCTTACCTCCTTACCTCATCCAAATACCCTGCCTATACAATTGTACATCTATCTATCCACTCATCCATAAAAAACATTTGGACTTATTACACTGCAACTAGTGATTGAGAATTCTATGGTGATTCTCTTCAATGTTATCTGCATCACTTTGTGAGTTGACAAGGTTGTCCTTCACTGTCAATCAAAAATCTGTTATTCAGTTTAACAGGTGGTTTTCTAACTGAACATGTTCAATACTCAAACATTTGGTCTATCTTTAAATCAGTGCTTTTTGGCCACCAGTGTTTGTGCCCATGGAAACTAACTCCCTGCCCACTTTATCAAAATCTTTCATAACCTGACAGAAGAATTGAACTAAATCCATTATAAAACTAATATTTGCCTCATTCAATTTTTCACTAATTGTATTAAATCCAATTTAGGAACATGAAAATTTACTTCAGAAAGTCCTGGCAAAGAACTTCACTGTTCAAACCATGACTTCAAATGCGTCATTGAGTAATCTTGATGTAAAATATTCCTAGCACTAGCATCGTGGCCAGATTGACCTTCTGGCTTTTTAGTTTGCCAATTTTCCACCCACTTCATTACAGAAAATGGTGATTGCAATTGGCTTCTGGTCACACACTGGGAATTAACACCATCACTGCATTGTCATCGTGTCCAATTTTCACCAGTATAATTATACTGGTAATATTAATGGAGAGCACAACAGTTGAGTCTTATCCTGTCCACCAATTATCACCCAACTAGAGAATGTTTCTCAAAGCTTTAGCCAAGATTAATCATCAGCCTAATTGTGGAGGTTTATGCAATAATATCCCATTCTCCACCTGCACCCAACTCGTGCATTTGGAGGTGGAGGTCATGCAAAATAAAGCAGATGGCCATCCATAGATTTTACACCCATCCCAACCTGTCATCCATATTACAATAGAGCGTATAAGGCATCAGGCAGCTCACCTGCTCATAGAATGTACTTTGAGGTTGATTCACCAATTGTTATGATTAAGACTGATCATCCAGCTCAGTACCCTTTTCCCCTTGCACTTCATCAACTCACCCAAGCTTCTCCATACTACCTTCCAAGCCTGTGACATCTACCACCTTGAAGAACATTGGCAGAAGAAACATGGGAACACTAGCAACCTGTAAGATCCCCTCCAAGCCCAATACCATCCTGACTTGGAGCTATTCCAGTATTCTTTCATAACTGCTGGACTACATTCCTGGAAATCATTTCCTAACAACATTGTAGGAGTACTTGCATTGAAAGGCCTGCAGCCTTTCAATAATTCAATGTCCAGTAATGATCTACACCAACATCACTTTTGCCAGAGCTCAGATGCAGCCAAATTATCGGTGAAAGTGCAGCAGTTGTACATTGGATTCTGGCTTTTGAAAGAGAGCAAGATCAGAGACAAGTGTTAGCTAAACCTGGAGCTGTTTGTGATGTGTTCTGTTCTGTTGTTACAAGCAGACATATAAAAAAGTACAATTAAAGCTGTTCAAAACTCAACTGTTTCAGTCACATGACTGGGGTTTCATGTTATGCCTCTTCAGTTAACAAGGTAAGTTCAACATTCTTCATCAAAACCCATGTTTCGTGTCCTATACTATGGGGTTGCTAGCACAATAAGTTATTTTTTAACAACTTTAGATCTGTACATCACTGTTTACAATGATCTGCCTGTACTGCTCGTAATCAAAGCTTTTCACCATACTTTGGTACACGTGACAATAAATCAATCAATCAAATGTGAAATAACTGCACAGAGGCCAGTATTTTATCACCAAGTCACCTTTTATTTACATGTGCACTGTACATTGGCTGTGACCAGTCAAACTGAGGAAACCTTCTGAATCTTCTGTTTATAAATCTTTACTCAATTTCCACCACAAGGAAGAAAGGAAACACTAAGGTGGCCAGTGACAAGCAGTGCCCTTCACATCAAAGGGCAATGTTGCATGATCAATCTTCTGGTTTTTTTTCTTTTCTTTTTCTTTTTTTTCCTTCTTTTTTTACCCCCACACTCCCGCCTAACTGCGATAGTGCTTTTTTTTCCCCCCAGCACCCATGTTGTGTGTGTGCAGGTGTGAGACACAGTGAAAGACACAAGGTGCATGAATCTTTATTCAGTTTCCACCAGCAGGAAGAAAAGAAACATCCAAGTAGCCAGTGACAAGCAGTGCCCTTCACATCAAAGGGCAATGTTTCGTGATCAATCTTCTGGTTATATCTGTCAGCCTGGGCTCCCTGATTAGCAACCCCAATCAAGAATCTCATAGTCAATGAGATCCACATGGCCAAGTTCCAATCACTACACACTATCCTTTGTTCTGAACAGGCTAAAGTGGACATCATGTCTATGGTTCCTTTGTGCTGATTTTACTGAAATGATCAATCAAATGTGAGATGTGACATTGCAGAGAGGATAATGCAAACTTTAACCATGTTAATTGCTGGAAAAATCTAAAAGCAACCAACTGACCCATTAGAACATAGAACATAGGAACATAGAACAATACAGCGGAGAACAGGCCTTCGGTCCTTGATGTTGCTCCGACCTGTGAACTAATCTAAGCTCATCCCCCTACATCATCCCTTCAACCATGTGCTTATCCAGGGATTGTTTAAATATCCCTAATGTGGCTGGGTTAACTACATTGGCAGGCATGGCATTCCACGCCCTTACCACTCTCTGAGTAAAGAACCTGCCTCTGACATCTATCTTAAATCTATCACCCATCAATTTGTAGTTATGCCCCCTCGTACAAGCTGACGTCATCATCCTAGGAAAAAGATTTTTACTGTCTACCCTATCTAATCCACACACAATTTTCCACTTCTGTCTTTGACTGGCCCTATTCCTAGCCTAGTCACCCTTTTATTCTTCATATACCTATTGAAAGCTCTAGGGTTGTCCTTTATTCTACCTGCTAAAAACTGCTCGTGTTGTCTCTTTGCTCTTCTTAACTCTCACTTTAAATTTGTCCTAGATAATCTGTAACATTCCATCACGTCATCTGAACCATCTCGTCTCATCGTCACATAAGCCACCTCCTTCTGCTTAACAAGAGATGCAATTTCTGTAGCAAACCATGATTCCCTTATCTTATCATTTCCTCCCTGCCTGACCGGGACATATCTTTCAAGGACACTCAATATCTGTTTCTTAAACTAGCTCCACATTTCGATTGACCCCATCCCCTGCATTTTGCTCATCCATTCGATGCATCCTAAGTCTTGCCTGATCGCATTGTAATTGCCCTTGTCCCATTGATAACTCTTGCCCTGTGGCATGTACCTATCCCTTTCCATTGTTAAACTAAATGTATTTGATTTATTGTCACTTTCTCCAAAGTGCTCACCTTCCACTAAATCAAACACCTGGCCTGGTTCATTACCAAGCCCGAGATCCAGTGTGGCCTCCCCTCTTGTCGGCCTTTTGACATACTGTGTCAGGAAACCCTCCTGTACACATTGGACAAAAACTGATCCATCCGACGTACTCAAGTACATTTGTAGTCAATGTTGTGGAAGTTAAAGTCCCCCATAATGACCACCCTGTTCTTTCCAGTCCTACCCAGAATCATTTTGTCAATCCTCTCCTCCACCTCCCTGGAACTCTGTGGAGGCCTATAAAACAACTCCCAGCAGTGTGGCCATTCCTTTCCTGTTTATAATCTCAGCCCATTCTACCTCAGTAGATGAGTCCTCATCAAAAGTTCTTTCAGCTACCATTATACTATCCTTGACTAACAAGTCTATACCTCCCCCTCTTTTACTGCCTTGTCTGTTCTTAATGAAAGATCTACACACCCTAACCTGCAACATCCATTCCTGATCTGGCTTTGTCTCTAAAATGGCCACAACAGCGAAGTCCCAGGTATCTATCCAAGCTGCAAGCTCACCTATCTTATTTCAGATACTTCTGGCTTTGAAGTAGACACACTTTAAACCAGCTTGCTGTCTGCCAGCACATTCCTGTGACCATGAAATCTTGCCATTGCCCTCCTTACTGTCATCCTCCTGCGGTACTGAAAATAGACCCCAGGTTCCCATCCCCCTGCTGAGCTAGTTTAAACCCACCCGAATAGCACCAGCAAATTTCCCACCCAGGATATTAGTACCCCTCTGGTTCAAGTGAAGACCGTCCTGTTGGTAGAGGTCAAACCTTCCCTAGAATCAGCCTCAATTATCCAAGTACCTGAAACCCTCTCTCCTGCAGCCATGTGTTCAGCTGATATCTCTCCCTATTCCTCACTATCACGTGGCATGGATAACAAACCAGAGATAACAACTCTGTTTGTTTTAGCTCTCAGCATCCACCCTCACTCCCTGAAATCCTGCCTTACATCCCTATCCCTCTTTCTACCTATGTCATTGGTACCTACATGGACCACGACGTGGGGCTGGTCACCCTCTATCTTCAGGACCCCAAAGACACAATCTGATACATCACGGACCCTGGCATCTGAGAGGTAATACACCAACCATGAGTCTTGTTCGTTCCCAACAAACCTTCTATCTGACCCTCTAACTATTGCACCACCAATGACTAACACTCTCCTCTTTTCCCTCCTTCCTTTCTGTGCAACAGGACACTCTGTGCCAAAGACCTGGACCCCACTGCATGCCCCTAGAAAGTCTTCCTCCCAACAGTATCCAAAACGGTATACTTGTTTTTCAGGGGAACGACCAGAGGGAATTCCCTTCACTGACTGTTTCTTTCCCCCTTCAAACAGTTACCCAGCGTTCTTAGTGCCTAGGAGTAACTGCTTTCCTGTAACTCTTATCTATCACAGCCTCTGCCTCCCGAATGATCCAAAGTTCATCCATCTCCTGCTCCAGTTCCTTAACACGGTCTTGGAGGAGTGAGCGTTGGGCGCACTTCCTGCAGATGTACATGGATGGGACACTAATGGCCCCCCTCACCTCAAATGTCATGCAGGAGGAACATTCCTCTCCCTGCACTGCCATCCCCGCAAGTCCCCTTATCAGAATGTAAAAAAGAGAAGCTTACCTGATATGTCCCTAGTGTTTAAGGTTAGAGGAGGTGATTGGGTGGCAACCTTTTTTAAATTCAGCAAGACTCCTTATTCTTTTTAAAAAATAATTTAAACAAGATAATGTAGCTTTCTTTAAAGAAAAGTGTCTTTCTTCATTCTTTCTGGGCATGACACAATAATATTTTCATGGATTTTAGACAGGAAAGGGAGGTTACAAATGAGACAGTAGATTTTAATAATAGAAAGTTCTGAGATAGAGAGAGGGAGAGTAATTTGCTGTTTTGGGTCAATGTTCAACATACCATACTTGAATTTTACTTCATCTTGTGACAACATAACAGCTTAGATAGCAGTCGTGGACAAGTATATCACTACATGATTTCATGCTTCTCACGAACAGAATGGTTAAGATAAGAAGGAGAAATACCTGTCGCTAAATAGGTTATGGTTATCTTAAAAATGATTGATACTGTAAATTAAAATATCTTGAGAGTAATTTTCTAGCTCAAGGGTTTAAATGAACAGATTCATCATATGCGGAAATTTAGTGGAACAATGTGTAAGTTGACTTTCTGAAACTAAAGTTGTAATGTGCATGTTAATGAAATTTATAAAATGTGAAGTAAGACAACCAACTGACTGTGGAACAACTTCACTAATTAGTAGAGATATCAAAATATCTTGGACTAAGTGATGTCATGCTTTTAAGCCAGCAACCAAGAAAATAGATGCACATATCAGTCTGTCCTAACCCTCTCAGGTATACACAGAAACTGCATCTCAAAATCTAACGCTGAATCAAGTCTAGTCTAAAATCTCTTGAGCATGAACAATTACATTTCAGATTTGTTCTCCATTGTTATCTGGTTACATTTTCTATTCCTACAAAGTTGCAGCAACCTTTTTGGTAACCTTTAAGCATAACAAATTAGATTTCACTGCTGTCATTCTTGACACTTTCTTATTGGATCAACTTCTCATTCTGTTGGATTTGTAAAGCAACAAACTGATGAATATAAATACAGACTTTCAAAATGTTCTGTGTAACAGACAACATTGATTTCTGGTTCTCAAGTCTATTATTCATAGATACATAACAGATGAAAGAAGTTCATACTTCAGCCTTTCTGTCAATTGACTATGGAATAGGAAGATGCTCCCTCTCTTCTGGATGCATCTAAGTAACTGCTTTTGTGTGGTGAAAGGAGCCTACATCTTGGCCTGAACATTTGTGCATTGAAATGGGCCTAGAGGCCCAATTTAGGTGTCCTGCGACTGAACCCAGTCCTCACCAACTTTCATAGATGAAGGAAGCACTAATGGAGGCAAATTGTAATTGGCATAGCCATTCTTCATGAAGGCAATTGCACATGTTAAAATAAAATCAGGTAGATCTGATTTTCACAAGTAGAATGATCAAAACATAATGGGTTGGATAATACATACCCTGACCAGGTGTTTGTTTAGCAGAGGGGGCCCTTTAAATTAGGGTGACTGGCCAAATCACCACCATCCTACCCACAAACTCACTTCCACTGTATAGTGGTTGGATGGTTGCCAAATAGTCAGGCGGCCTAATCATTGTAAATAAGTAACTAAGGGTGTATTGAGCTCCTCAAGAGGTGGTCAAAGTCTCTTCACTGAATACCTTTAATTTACCGTGGTCCAAAATCCATAGCTGCCTTCCTCATGGGTTTACCTGCGGTCCCAGCACTTGGCAATGCCAAGACTACTGAAACTGCCAGCTGATCACTGTTCCTTGAAAATGGCATCGCAAGTAGATAGGAACGTGAAAAAGGCATTTGATATGCTTTCCTTTATTGGTCAGAGCACTGAGTATAGGAGTCAGCAAGTCATTTGCGCTGTATAGGACATTGATTAGGCCACTTTTGGAATACTGTAGGCAATTCTGTTCTCTGACCTATTGGAAGGATGTTGCAAAACTTGAAAGGGTTCAGATAGGACTTACAAGGATGATGCCAGGATTGGCGGGTTAAAGGTATAGGAAGAGGCAAATTGTAGAGGCGGCACGGTGGCACAGTGGTTAGCACTGCTGCCTCACAGCGCCAGAGACCCGGGTTCAATTCCCGCCTCAGGCGACTGACTGTGTGGAGTTTGCACGTTCTCCCTGTGTCTGCGTGGGTTTCCTCCGGGTGCTCCGGTTTCCTCCCACAGTCCAAAGATGCGCAGGGTCAGGTGAATTGGCCATGCTAAATTGCCCGTAGTGTTAGGTAAGGGGTAAATATAGGGGTATGGGTGGGTTTCGCTTCGGCGGCTCGGTGTGGACTTGTTGGGCCGAAGGGCCTGTTTCCACATTGTAATCTAATCTAAAAAAAAAAAATCTAAGAAGAGGCTGCATAGCTGGGGCTGATTTCCCTCTGGTGCTGGAGGCTTCGAAGTGACCTCATAGAGGTTTATAAAATGATAACGGTCATGGATAGGGTAAATAGACAAAGTCTCTTCCCTGGGGGAGTCCAGAACTAGAGGGCATAGGTTTAAGGTGAGAGGGGAAAGATATAAAAGGGACCTAAGGGGCAACTTTCTCACACAAAGGGTGGTATGTGTATGGACTGAGCTGCCAGAGTGGAGGCTGGAACAATTACAACATTTAAAACGCATCTGCATGAGTATATGAATAGGAAGGGTTTAGTGGGATGTGGGTCAAATGCTGGCAAATGGGACTAGATTAGGTTGGGAAGTCAGGTCGGCATGGATGAGTTGTACTGAAGGGTTTGTTTCCGTGCTGTACATCTCTATGACTGGCTGCTCCCAAGACCAGAAATCCTCCCTGGACAGGGCTAGAATTTCGACTTAGTCTCTCTTATTGACACCTACAGCATGCTTTGGTGAGGCAGACTTTTCTATTGTTGTTTGATTGCAGACCGATTTCCTTTTAGTCAGGTGTGAGATGCCCACATTTTCAACACCATCCCCAAAAAAACCCATAAGCTCCAGCTTAGAGAGAGTATAAACTTACTGGGAGTGCTTTGGAGAAGCAGGGTACCAGTGCATGGTTAACAGAGGTCAGGTATCCATTAAGGAGATAGGGTGGCCTTTGGGATTATTAAAGCAGATATCATTGGGCAGAACAAATGAATAAACTGATTTGAACAATAAGGCTCATCAGAGATGTTAAGGGAACTAGCAAGAGAACTGTCAGGGCATTTAACTCTTTAAATAGTTCAAAAGAAATGTCTGCAGTTAAAAAGGACTCAGTGGTTGCTATTTCATTCTATCTTTTGATATACACAGAAGAGGTTATAAAATGGTTGCTCTGTGTCAAACTTTGTAATATGTCATCATTACAGCAGGGTTGCTGACAGTTTGCAGTTTTATTGACTGCTTCTGGTGCTTATAGAATCTTTGAAGTGGGACTGTGAATACAAATACAGGTATTTGTTTTTTTTAATGGAATAACAGAAGGTAAATGTCATTAATGTGTTTATATCAATGAAAGTTATTTTTATTAAATGGTGGTCATCAATTGACATGTAAAGACTTTATTAAATAATAGAACTACTACAGTGTACATAGAGGCCATTTGCCCCATTGAGTCTTCACTGACCTTCTGAAGAGCATCCCAGCTGCTCTGCACCCCACAAACCAAATCCCATAACCCTGTATTTCCCGTGGCTAATCTACTTAGCCTTTGCAATACTGGACACTACAGGGAAATTTAGTATGGCAAATTCACCGTGTGGGCGGCACGGTGGCACAGTGGTTAGCACTGCTGCCTCACAGCGCCTGAGACCCGGGTTCAATTCCCACCTCAGGCGACTGACTGTGTGGAGTTTGCACGTTCTCCCCGTGTCTGCGTGGGTTTCCTCTGGGTGCTCCGGTTTCCTCCCACAGTCCAAAGATGTGCAGGTCAGGTGAATTGGCCATGCTAAATTGCCCGTAGTGTTAGGTAAGGGCTAAATGTGGGGGTATGGGTGGGTTACGCTTCGGCGGGTCGGTGTGGACTTGTTGGGCTGAAGGGCCTGTTTCCACACTGTAATGTAATCTAATCTAATCACCGAACCTGCACATCTTTGGACTATGGCAACTAACCAGACCACTGAAAGGAAACCTATGCCAACACGGGGAGGATGTGCAAACTCCTCGCAGATTGTCACCTGAGGCTGGAGTTGAACCGGGGTCCTTGATGCAGTGAGGCAGCAATGCTAACCGTGAGCCACTGTGCCACCCATCTCAGCTTCAACCTGGAGTCTGTCCATAGTAAATCTTGTGCAATTTAACATGGAGTGTCCAGGGGAAATGGCAGTGAACGGGAGACTTAATTATGATGAGTTGGCACTAAATTAGCTTATAGCCATTGATGGTGCATGAAAGAACATGGATTGGCATGGAAAGCATGAGGGGTCATCAGGGCATTGAGTGGCATTTGCGGAAATGGAAGGTGTACGGGTCCTTGAGGGGTTGGGTAGAGGTGCATAAGTGGCATGGAGGTTATAGAGGGAAGTGAGGAGGTGAATAGAGAACATGTATTGGCAGGAGATAATAAGGAGCAATGGGGGATGGGAAGGTTAGAGGGGCATGGATTAGCATGGAGGGACTTGGGGAGTTAGAGGAGCATGAAGTCACATGGGGAGGGAAGTGTGGGACAAGGGATGGAGATTGTTTTATGTTTTATTCGATATTCATAGCTGCAACAAAGTGCCTGAGTTCCCAGACAGGCATATTGTCCAGATGCCATTTGCATTTGGAAATCTCTGAGCACTTTCTGGGGGCAGTGGCCATGACTTCATTTCCACTCACCAGAGCCCCTAACCTTTATAAGAACAAACCTCTGGGGCATTTTTACCCCGGCCTACTTTGCAAACATGAAATCTGCCTCAACTCTGTGCTCCTGAACCAGCAGCAAAAATTCAATCTTTTCATTCTATTCACCAATTAATAATACATTGAAAGTAAGTTCAGAATGAATGACCACTTGCTACCTGTCCTGAATAATTCCCTTCATAAAGGTAGTACTCTAGCTGTATTTGACATACTTGCATCAATAAAGGTCAACAGTTTTCACTTGTATTTCCTCAAAATCTTGACGTGCATCAAACATCAAGTCTTCTTGAACAATGATGCTGTCACAAGAAAATCATATTTCCATAGTGTATTAAAGCAATAACCTTGCTGAGTAGATTAATGAATTGGTCCCATTTGCAGTTTACATTTTGCTCAAGGGAAAGTTCACTGAACCAAGACATAATCCAAAAGAAAATTAAGATGCAGAAATATTATTAAATGTTAGTGCACAAACAGTCTCTTAAGACTCATGACATCTGACATGTACTTATAGATTTTTCAGAGTGCTGCAATACCAAGTAGCATCTTCAAACATGCTCTGAATGAAAAGTATGTGTTCATGTATAACTAATAATGTAACTTCTGTAGGCCTGCTTTCCATTTTAATCTCATAGCCTGTGCTGCAACATGGATGAGCATAACTGGTCCTGGCTGTTTTTCTGAGATTGTTCTGCCATTCTAATCTCAATGTACTTTATTCTGAAGTGCTTCAACAATTCGCTAAAAGATGAAGAAAAAGACTTATGGTGTATGATTAACTTACACATTTGAAAGTTAAAAATACAATACATTTTGTAGTTGGCAGTAGTTCTTCTGCACCAGAATTATTTTTGAGTTGTACTTTGTTAAATTGTTCAGTAACCCAGAGGTGTGGAAAAGTGAAGACTCTTCATTTGGGCACCATGGGCAAAAAAATAGATCAGGCTTGTTCATGGACATAGGGATGATGGTGCATGATAACCCCACAACTGATAGAAGTGGCACATATGTCAATAAACATTATGGCATGCAGTTTAGCCGCTAAACATGCTGATGTGTGGCACCACAATCTGCACATGTGTGTGCTCTCTCAAGAGAGGTTAGCAAAAATTAAGGCTATACAGCTCTTTCCTTAAAGCTAGCTTGCATCTCTTAAAGACTGTGAAGCAGATCTAGATACATCAATGGAGAGAGTAACAGAGTTAACATTTCATGTGAATGGACTGTTATCAGAACTAGGATCAAACTGGTCATGTACCTGCAACAGTGAGCAGATTTTCACCCCAATATATGGCCATGTATAGAGATACCTGGCATGTGATTCTGCACCACTGGCCAGTGTTCCAGTTGCTGGCACCTTCAGGTAATTTTCTAAAAGTGGTATTTGGCACAAAGATGACCTATCGTAGGGAGACAATTAAGATGCAGAGACAGCTAATGAAGTCACTGCCATCACAGAGTGACCGAGGGCTCAGGCTGTCAAACTTACATTGGCTACCAAAGTTTGTGGAAGGACCAGTTCACAGGGACAATCTACTCAGGTCCATGCTGTGGTGCTGGAAGAAAGCAATTGATCTGTTATTCAAAATGTGAGAGGGAAATGTGCTCACACTTTTGAAATTTGAATATGAAACACAAAGGATACAATAAAAGATCAATATAATTGATATCAGTTAAGGCCTCCAAGAAATTGGTCATGGACATTTTCACACACTTTTGACATCATCACTCCCCCCCCAACTCTCACAACTGCACCAAGAACACATGAGCTGCCTGGAGCATGCCTCCCAACAGTAGACAAATGGGACTGAAAGTCCAAGCCCACCTGTACACTGTACTTGGATGTAGGTACACCTCAAAATGCCTTTGGAAGGGTATTTACCTACATTTCAGAGCTGGTAGTCAGTTAGTATGATCACTTTTTAACTCTACATTCATTGAAGTAGCAGTGAGGGCAGCTCAAGATCTTCATTCTTAACTTGAGATGCTGGGCTCCAGACCTCTCCTTCCTGTAAAATGTCTTCCTGGATATTCAGCTTCAAAATGCCTACCTACCATCTTTAACTGGTCACTGAGCACATCATCTGGCCACTAATCGGCTAATTCATGACAACTCACTACTGAGTTACTATTCCCACACAGCGTGGACTCGAGATCCACTTTTCACATGATATTGGGTCCTTAGTCCAAATGCTATCCATTATTTTTGTTTATTTCTTTATACTTCTGCCAGCACTTCCAAATATTTCCAGTAACTTCTGTTTTTATTTCAGATTTCCAGCATCCATATTATTTTGCTCTCCTCTTAAAGAAAAGTGGCATTTTGGCTGCAGCAGATCTAGAAGTGGCTGAGAAAGAGGTTCTAAGCAAGATTGGAGAGGCAGAGAACGGTATCTAAATTTCTCCAATGTAGCGCTGGATGCCACAGTGCAGGTGGTGAGAAGGAAGGAGAAACGGGGTCATCTTTCCACTGTGAACCAGGAGGTCCCCCCAGAATTAGTTCAATGATCTCGTAAGAATGTTCAAGGTCAGTGAATGCAACTTCAAATGGCAACTGCTGCCATCACAGTAATCATATATTGTTCAATACATCACACAAACATTATTCACAATTAGCAACAATCAACTTAACTTGATCTGACAATTGCAGCCACTAACTCAGATACTGACATTTCAAATATCTGAAAGGTGAGATAACACAACACGAGCTGTAGTAAATCCGATGGGCTAAAGATATCACATTTGCCTACTCTCCAGGGGTGATCACAAACAGCTCAAGGTTAATGGGGAAATGTGCAGAGAAGGACTGAACCAAAAAATGGAAATCACGAGAGAACCTCAGCAGGTTTGGCAGTATCTGTGTAGAGAAAGCACTACTTCATTCTGACTGAAAGAACCAATGTAAGGTCCTCCAACAAGATAGGACCCAATACTTCCACTAATTCTGCATTAGCAAATAAAATTCAAAAGCACTTCATCTAAACATTGCATAGTTATCCCTTTAAATTACACTCATGGGACATCCCTTTTGCAGTTCTGCATACTCAAGACAGATCCTTTAACAGTCTGTGAAGCTCAAAATGGCAGGTTGGTACCAAATTAGCGTTAGGATGCTTACTGACATCAAGATCTATTTGGTTTGCATGCTTCTGGGGCATTCGCTTCCTAACTTGATAATTGGGCTTTGTGGGGAGGTATAGCATGGTAATCGAATTGGGCTAACAATCCAGAGGCTTTGTCTACTGTACTAGGTTCAAATTCCACTGTAGCAAATGGCTACATTAATTTAAATTAATTTAATAAATCTGAAGTTGAAAGCTGGCCTCAGTAATGCTGACAATGAAGCCATTGTTAGAAAAATAAACTCTGATTCACTAAAGCCATTTAGAGAAGGAAATCTCCATTCTTCTCTATCTGTCCTAGATCTGACTCCAGACACACAGCAATGTGGTTGACTCTTACTTGTCCTATGAAATGGACTAGCACTTAGCACTAGCCACTAACTAGGAGACTAACTTTAGTGAAAGACCACAAATGCTGGCTTACCAGCAACACCCACATCTGTGAAAGAATAAGAGGGAAATCATCTATCAGCTGGTTATTTTTCCTCCAAGCTTCCATAACTCTGAAATCAGTGGCACTGAGGAGACAGACCTTGCAGCCTCTACTTTAGTGTTGTGTGTGATATTCCTTGTGGAACCAACAGGAGCATGGGTGATTCTACTGGGTCTATGAGAAAGACGAGACTGCCATGCTGTGGGCCATGCTCTCCCATCTTATCTTGTTTTTTTTTATCAGAGAGTTGACACCTGCTCAGTTCTGGACACCAGGTAGTTGCATCTTCCTCCTAATTTGGGATTTTGCACTCTTTTGACGCTGATCATACCTACCATTTCTGGTTAAACGCATGTTGAAAATTTGTCGGTCAGAAGAAGTCTAAGTGAAGCATGGACTTCCATAGTTTTAATGTTCTAAGAAGGAATGACTTAAGTGTAGGAAATGGGTCAATAAGTCCAATTTTTCACAGTGTGAGAATGTAGAGGAGGAAGTACTGTATCCATTACAGTCTGTTCAGAACTTAGCAAGATGAAGAAAGGAAAGATCAAAGAGCAGTCCAAACAGAGGTATGAATAAATAAGCAATAAGAAACAATACGATAGAAAAGTGTTTGCTTGCAAGCTGTCTCTTTTAATTCTACTTCAAAACATTTGGCAATATAAATCTACCCAAGCCCAGCTTTTCCAGATAGTACATACTAGACAATAACAAATGACAAATGCGTGTCTTAGGAGCAGTGAAGGATAATCAGCAATTAAAGGATTCAACTGAGTGTAGATAATTCAAAAGACGTCAGCAGCTTAAAAGGTTGTACTTAACATCCAGATTTAGAAACATGAAGAATAGCATTTTATATTTTTTTTTATTCAGTTATTTAGCATTATTGAGAATTCAATTGTAACCACACTATACATCTTGCAAGGTTTAACAGTGAATTCTCAATCCATGCTAAAATATCAATGGTGACCACTACTGCACTATACACACACACAGATACTCCTACACACACATACTCTCTCACACACACAGGCACTCCTATACACATATACACATGGACACACATACACACAGATGTGCACACAGACACCCACACACACCCTTACAGTCGTACACACTCCCACACTCACACATGCACCCCCTCACAGATTTAAGACACTTTGCACTCACTACACACACACATACACTTTCTCACACTCACAACCCCAACCCCAGACAGACACACAGACAAAGACCCACATGCACAATATATTTTGTGGGGTGAATTTGTACTTGCAAGGTTACATTGTACTTTGCTCAAAAACTACATGCATTCATGTAGAACTCTGAGCTCAAAAACTGCATGAATTTATGTAAAACTCCGTTATCTCACTTTTTAGATTAGAATCAATCTAAACATCATGGCATAGACAGAGAACACAGGGGGCCAACACCTTCAACATATTGTCTAGCTATCACCATTGTTAACAGCTAACCCGAGAATGCAACTTTTAAAAAAAGGTTTTGTGATTTACACATGAAAGAAGTGAAACAGATGAAAGGCTTAACAGACAATTTTTCAATGTATAATTTCAGGTACATCACACTGTAAATTTTTGCCATAAATTCTGTGTTAGGATTGAGCCCTCCACTATCACCTGATGAAGGAGCATCGCTCCAAAAGCTAGTGTGCTTCCAATTAAACCTGTTAGACTATAACCTGGTGTTGTGTGATTTTTAACTTTATGTTAAAATAAGTCACTTCTGCCAATAGCATTCAGAGTGTTACCACTGGCTGGAGAACTTGTTGATTAGGAGGGGAGAGTTAAGCCAGGCTTCCTATTTCAGGTTGCTATTTACTGATTCCTGTGGGATAGAGCGAAGAAAGGATTGACCTTAAGCTTTGCACAATTCAAAGACTTGTCAACATTTATTATCGAGAATCAAGCGTAAAGAATGGGCGCTTGGGTGAAATACTTGAATACAAACTGCAGTTGCAGCATGAGTCAATCTGCTCACAAAAGAGAAAAAAAGAGATATAAAAGGCCAATAATCACTTGATTTTGTTCAACCTGTATTTCAGATCATGCTCCTATTCATGTGAAAACATGCAACGACAATTACCCTTCTTCAGATCTTGCCATCTCGCTCCTGCTTTCTTCCAACCTTACCTGGAATGGGAACAGTACCAGATTAATATGTGCTTTGTTCCGGAGATATGTGCATACCGAGACAAAGAAGTAATGGATTTGGGGGATAAAGAGAAGTTGTTGGGAAGGAAGCAGTTAGTTGAAACTTTATTGCTGGAACAGCACAGCAGGTCAGGCAGCATCCAGGGAACAGGAGATTCGACGTTTCGGGCACAGGCCCTTCTTCAGGAATGAGCAGAGAGTGTTCAGCAGGAGAAGATAAAAGGTAGGGAGGAGGGACTTGGAGGAGGGGAGTTGGAAATGTGATAGGTGGAAAGAGGTCAAGGTGAGGGTGATAGGTCGGAGTAGGGTGGAGGCGGAGAGGTCAAGAAGAAGACTACAGGTCAGGAAGGCAGTGCCGGGCTGGAGGGATCCGGCTGAGACAAGGGGGGGGGAGGGGGGATGAAGAAACTGGTGAAGTCCAAGTTCATCCCCTGCGGTTGGAGGGCTCCCAG
>NC_057724.1:53684478-53803447 GCF_004010195.1 Chiloscyllium plagiosum
CTGGAGATCAAAGTTGAAACTTTATTGCTGGAACAGCACAGCAGGTCAGGCAGCATCCAGGGAACAGGAGTTTCGACGTTTCGGGCACAGGCCCTTCTTCAGGAATGGCCAGAAGGGCCTGTGCCCGAAACGTCGTATCTCCTGTTCCCTGGATGCTGCCTGACCTGCTGTGCTGTTCCAGCAATAAAGTTTCAACTTTGATCTCCAGCATCTGCAGACCTCACTTTCTCCAAGGAAGCAGTTAGTGTTGAGTTTGAAGGTGTAAGCTGAAGGAAGTACAATGAAGTTTGTTGCTGTTTTTGGAGGAGAGAATTGCTCATGTCTAGGCTGAATTGATGATGTTTAAAGTGTAAGGGAGATGCAAATAGAAATCAGCAGTGGATCCTTTGACATAATTCTCACCACCAAGTTTGAAATTTGTGTGTTCGCTCTACTTCAAAGATATAAGCACATTATCTAGGCTGCCATTCTCAATCAGTACTGAGGGAATGCTGCATTTTAAAAGTTGTATGATGTATTTTGGATGAGGCATTAAACCAAGGCTGTTAAAGCATTAACCAAGGATGCCCAATGTCGATCAACCAATATCTAGAACAGTCGTCTAATTAATTTCATATTGTGAAATGTGGAATACAAATGTAATCTTACCTACCTTTTATCTTAACAACTTTGGCGAAGTCAACATTTTGTGATAATGCTACAAAATCCAACGAGTAATGGTACCTGAAATGACCCTGGCAGCTTCTGCTGCTGTGCTCTTTGAAGATGACTGGCCAAGAGGCTCTCCTTGCTGCTGAACAGTGTCTTCAAAGCATCATCTGAGGCTTTGCATCTAGTCATCCTCTTTAACAGCAAGTAAAGACTTGCAATTAAAATGGAAATGTGTTATTTGAATAGCTCTCTTTTTCTGTTATTTCAGAAAAAAAGGTCAATTTTGATCGCACTAAAAAAGGTTAGTGTCTGCAAATGGGATTCACAAAATAATTCAGTTTATAATAGTGCAGCTTTCAGGCCTTGCACTGGTTGCCTACTCTACACTGTCAGTTCTCAATTGAGGTGTATAACAAGTGGCTGATATGAGAGCATTTGGTGCTGGGGTCTAAGATGACTTCTATCCCTAAGTTTCTTAGAATTAGAAATAAATTGAAGTGCACTTGGAAGAAACACCAAGAGCCTGCTCCTGTTTAACATCACTGGTTGTTGTCGGCAAACTTCCATTAGCTTTATCCTAGCAACAGGATCACAACTGCAGCACCGGCTGTTGCAATTTGTAGGGCCAATAGGAAGGCCTGTCATCTTCTCTTCTTCATGTGAAAACCTAGCTGCAAACTTCGTCTACTGAAAAGTGCCCTTCCCCTTGAGAGATGCCAGCTGGCACTAAAAAGTGGCACCCCTAAAAGATTTCCCCTTGTCCCTCATGGACGAGCTGCATATCAGTAGTATGAATGCTACCGGCAGCTCGCCATGAATTTGAAAGTGGTGTTACCGCAGGAGTGATTCAGGCTTCCTGTCAATATCATGGGGCAGAGACATTGCACACTCTGCCTGCCTGTTTATATGCAACATAAATATTGCTTCCAATTCTTTTTACCATTGAAGTAAAGAGGCGTAAAAATCTATTGACCAGCAGTAGGGAAGGTTTGGTAAATGGCACCTCCTTGTGGTTACAAAATATGATGTTGTTAAAAGAAATTATTGCTATAAAATAAAATGTCACTAATGCATCAGCCACACTGGATCATCAGCCTGGAACAATTTAGTTGTATTCTATAAAGGTAAGACAGGCACAGTCAGCCAGGATAATTAAGTGAATGTGGACGGGTATGTCAAAAAGATATGTATGTTTTTCTATAGGCATTACTTGATCAACATTAGGTAAAATGTTCAGTATTATAGTTAAACTTGCATGTTTGCTAGCAGAGGAGTTGAAGATTAAATGTGTCATTAATTGCACATCAAAACCATCATGTTTTGTATGGAAAAAAGAACAATGTAGTTTTTGCTGAAATCAGCTGAGTGTTGGTTCTCAGTGGTCACTGTAACAATGGTCAGATAAGTTCAGGGCAGTTTGGAAGAACATTGCTTATAGGAGCAAAATTGATGTAACGTATTTGGTCAAATATACCATCCAGATTGTGAATCATTTTGGAGTGCTAACACTTAAACCTAAAAATTATTATAACGAGTCAGAAATTCATGACGTCCTGAAGCTGTTGTCCAATAAGCATATCTCTTCACCTAGGTAAAAAAAAATCAAAAGACAACTAGTTATACAGCCCCTTCAGGCCAGCTCTGCCATTTAACTAGATTGTGCTTGATCTTCTGCTAAATGTCTACTTTTCTGCCCCACCTACTCCACCTCTTTTGGAGATTAGCCAGGACAGTTAGATCGTTAAGGCTGGCACCAACCATATTTTGGTGGGGTGGGGTGGGAAGGGGATATTCATACCCAAAACGGGGCAAGTGCATGTGAGTTTAGAGATTGAAATATTAAAAATCAGAATGCTGACCCCAGCTTGCATTCAAACTGTCCACTTAGGGTCGAATAAAGACCCTTCCCAGAGGGTAAGTTAGCTTAGTTGGCTGGACAGACGGTGTGGGAAGTAGAGTGATGCTAATAACATGGGTTCAATTCCTGTACCAGCTGAGGTTCTCATGAAAGTCCTTCTTTCTCAACTGCTAGCTGCCTGAGGCTTGGTGACCCTCAGGTTAAATCACCACCAGTTGTCACTCTCTAATGAGAGAACAGACCTCTCTGAGTGCGGTGACTTTATTTTAATGAAGATTGAATGAATGCAGCCAATCAAGATTTTCCCAGGAGACAGGTTGGCAATTTAAACATTATAAAAAGACTGCATGTTTATATTTATCTACTATTTAAATTTAACTTTATTCAGCTGGGTTTCCCAAGCCTCAGAAAATACCCAGCTGCTTGGAGGCAACAGCTAAGGGAAGCTGAATGTAAGTGCCTTTCCATTTATCTAGCTGTCTTGCCAACGTCCTTGATGGGATAACCCCTGACCATTCCGATCTCCATCCTGCCCTGTTCTACCACCACCCCTTCTCACCACAAGGAGTCCAATTTCTTCTTGCATTCACTTCCATAACAGGTCTCTTGTCTCCAAACACTGACCATCAGCCTCCAGTCCCTTGGGCATCCAACACCCAATGCCACCTCCATCCCAGAGACTCCAACCCCAAAGGACCCCCACCTCGTCACAGGATTAGAACTTTCCTCCACAGGATTCATCATCAATGCCACATTCCCAAACCCCACCATCTACACCTCGGCCCAGCATGAGGCCAAGAACCAACAATATTGCCTAAAGTCAGGGTACGGGCCTACTTATTTCTCTGGTCTCTTCTCCAGCATTTCCTGGCCCAAATAGAATCCAAGTCTGGCAATCAGGGAGCCTCACAGTAGAGAATCTGTCAGTAATGTCACTAGCACACTGTTCAAACCCTTCACCTCCCAGAGGTTCAAAACATTAACCCATACCCTCTGTGCTGAAGGCCTCAAATATTGCTTTGTGAACTGTAAGTATCAAAGATTGCTTGGAATAGTGGGTGTTGGAGGGAACAGAAACCAGGAAGATAAACAGAACCGATCATCCTAACCAACTGGGATTTGATCTCTCATGTTCCTTTTAAATGCCACACAGGAAACAGATCTCATTGATCAGTACCTCGATAAACAGGATGACATTATCATGAACAGATTTTTAATTGGGAAGATGCTCATCATGATAATTTTGGTGGCTGATATGCCAGGACAGACATATTGACTCTCATCTGATTAATGTGACCCAGTTTCTTTTTCCTGGGATTTAGAAACAGAGATATGTGTGCAGGAAAAGTTGTGAAGTCCAAATAAAGATCCACATTCATAAGGAAAGTGTAGACTCAAAGTAAGGGAGGAATGCACAGTGTGATGGCAAGTAATATTGGCAATTTATTAGAGCTACCTGGAGTGATGAGATTAATATCACTTGTTCCACTCTGTTAACAAATTTTTAAATACTTGACCCATAATTACACGTGTCAGTCTCACCCATTCAACATTTTCCCCCACAAACACACTACTCATTTTCTCATAACATGATAAAGCTCAGATAGTAAACTTATAATGTATAATGTAAATGCAAAAAACCCAACCCTATTTAAGCAATTCCATGTGCACTGGATTCCTACTGCGCCTGGAACAAATCTGCAGGAGCATCAGTCAACAACATGGAAAGGTTTGGGATTCAAATCAAAATTATCATCCATATATTCACCTGGATTAAACTTTACAGTGGTTTTGTCAGATTTACTGAGCAGAATTGCTTTTGGAACTTTTCTGTTGTACTTAGAATGTTAAGCAGTTTTACTGACTCCATGTGGTAAAATCAATGAATGCCTTAGATAGATACCAGTATGACTGTTCCATGACTAGCAATTAAAAAAATCAAATTGGTAGGACTGTCATCATAAGTAATGAATTTCTTCACAGCAAAATAGTGTGCACTTAATTTGAATTGGATTTAATCTCCAATTATTTCAGATCAATATTCAAAATTGCACAATAGCATGATTACAATATTTTTATCTAACTGTTGAATGCACTCACTATAGGATCATTATCCATAGTTGGATGTATTCCTACAGATGTGATCATGTTACAATTGATTAGCTCCCTTCTTTTAATTACCCATCAGTTGGCCACAAGAAATATATTTTTTAAATTCTTTTCAGCACAGAGCTGTGTCATATTTCAAATAGAACACAGTAGGAGTCAAAATTATGAACTGAAAATGTGTTGCTGGAAAAACGCAGCAGGTCAGGCAGAATCCAAGGAGCAGGAGAATCAACGTTTCGGGCATGAGCCCTTCTTCAGGATTCTCCTGATCTCCAGCATCTGCAGTCCTCACTTTCTCCGTCAAAATTATGAAGCCAATTTCAAAATGTCCTTAAGTAAAGGAACAAGAAACTTTGTGATTTATCAACTTTGGGGAACTCATTACTCCAATCTCAGTGAGATGATACCTGCATCTCATTCCTCAGTATTTAATTCTGCCTACACGTAAGGCAACTCAGAGGACACAGTAAATCCTTTTATACTGCTTCAACTTACATATCACAGGCAATTCAATATCTGTGCCATTAAAGTATTTAATGATTAAAGTTATATGTATTTGGGGAGATTTATTTGCATTTGTATTGTGTTTGAAATCAATGAATAAAATTTTGAAATTAAAAACTACACAACACCAGGCTAAAGTCCAACAGGTTTAATTGGAAGCAAAGTAGCTTTCGGAGCGCCAGTCCTTCATCAGGTGATCGTGGAAGACACAATTCTAAGGCACAGAATTTATAGCAAAAATTTACAGTGTGATGTAACTGAAATTATACATGGAAAAATACCTTGATTGTCTGTTGAGACTTTCATCTGTTTGAATACCATGATAGTTTCACTTCTTTCATGTGTAAATCACAAAACCTTTTTTTTTAAAGTTGCATTCTAAGGTTAACTGTAACAATGGGTGATAGCTAGACAATAGGTTGAAGGTGTTAGCTCCCTTTGTGTTCTCTGTCTATGCCATGATGTTTAGATGGCCTATATTGAAGGCATCTCGAAACCTATTGTACAGGGGATCCCCAGCTTCTGTCGCGACACTACGGATTTCTTAAAGAAGCTCAGCACCCACGGACCAGTCGAACCGGGAACATTCCTCGTCACAATGGATGTTTCAGCACTCTCCACCAGCATCTCCCACAATGATGGCATCGCGGCAACAGCCTCAGTACTCAACACCAACAACTGCCAATCTCCAAACACCGTCCGACAACTCATCCGCTTTATCCTCAATCACAACATCTTCACCTTTAACAATTAGTTCTTCATCCAGACACATTGGACAGCCATGGGAACCAAATTTGCACCCCAATATGCCAACATTTTTATGCACAGGTTCGAACAAGACTTGTTCTCTATGCAGGATCTCCAACCAACATTATAAACCAGGTACATTGACTACAGTTTCTTCCTCTAGACCCACGGCGAGGAATCGCTGATAAAACTACACAGTGACATCAACAAGTTTCATCCCACCAGCAAACTCACCATGGACTACTCTTGACTATATGCTACACTGCACCAGCCTTCACCCAAAACATATTAAAACAGCCATCCCCTATGGACAATCTCCACGTGTACACAGGATCTGCTCAGATGAGGAGGAACAAGACAGGCACCTGGAAGTACTCAGGGATGCCCTCACAAGAATGGGGTACGATGCCCAACTCATCGACTCACCATGGACTACTCTTGACTATCTGTCTCATTCTTGGATGGACACCTCAGCACCGCACTCTACCGCAAACCCACTCACAATGCTACACTTCTCCAGCTTTCATCCAAAACATATTAAAACAGCCATCCCCTATGGACAATCTCCACGTGTACACAGGATCTGCTCAGATGAGGAGGAACAAGACAGGCACCTGGAAGTACTCAGGGATGCCCTCACAAGAATGGGGTACGATGCCCAACTCATCGACCGCCAGTTCCAACGTGCCACAGCAAGGAACCATAATGACCTCCTCAGGAGACAGACTCGTGCTGCAACCGACAGGGTACCCTTCATTGTTCAGTATTTCCCAGGAGCTGAAAAAATAAGCCATGTTCTTCGTGACCTGCAACACATTATCAATGAGAATGACCACCTCACCAAGACCTTCCCCACATCTCCACTGCTTACCTTTAAACAACCACCAAACCTCAAACAGATCATTGTTTGTAGCAAACTGCCCAGTTCTCAGGAAAGCTCCATACAACTCTGTCACAGTAGGCGCTGCAAGACATGTCAGAGTGTGGACATAGATACCACCATTACATGTGGGGACACCTCCCACCATGTACATGGCAGGTCGTCATGTGACTCAGCCAATGTTGTCTACCTTATATGTTGCAGACAAGGATGCCCTGAGGCATGGTATGTTGGGAAAACCGAGCAAAGGCTATGGCAACGGATGAATGGGCACCACACAACAATCAACAGACAGGAATGTTCCCTCCCAGTTGGGGAACACTTCAGTGGTCCAGGACATTTGAACTCGGACCTTTGGGTGACCACCCTCCAAGGCGGACTTCGGGACAGGCAGCAGTGAAAAGTGGCCAAGCAGAGGCTGTTAGCTAAGTACGGTACCCATAGGGAAGGCCTCAACCAGGACCTTGGATTCATGTCACATTACAGGTGACCACTATTGTATTATACACACACACACAGACACTTCTACACACACACACACACATACACATACACACATCCTCTCAGAGACTTAGACCACTCTACACTCATGCACACACATATACAGTCTCTCTCACAGACACTCACAACACCCCACCCCAGACATGCGCACACACTCCCACACTCACACATGCACCTCCTCACAGACTTAAGACACTCCAAACTCACTACACACATACACATACACTCTCTCACATTCACAACCCCCAACCCAGAAAGACACATAAACACACAGACAGACAAAGACCCACATGCACACATATATTTTGTGGGGTGAATTTGTACTTGCAGACTTACTTTGTTCTTTGCTCTAAAACTGCATGAATTCATGTAAAACCCTGTTATCTCACTTTTTAGATTAGAATCAATCTAAACATCACGGCATAGACAGAGAACACAGAGGGCTAACACCTTCAACATATTGTCTAACTATCACCCATTGTTACAGTTAACCTGAGAATGCAACTTTAAAAAAAGGTTTTATGATTTACACATGAAAGAAGTGAAACTATCATGGTATTCGAACAGATGAGAGACTCAACAATCAAGGTATTTTTCCATGTATAATTTCAGTTACATCACACTGTACATTTTTGCTATAAATTCTGTGCCTTACAATTGTGTCCTCCACAATCACCTGATGAAGGAGTGGTGCTCCGAAAGCTAGTGCTTCCAATTAAACCTGTTGGACTATAACCTGGTGTTGTGTACACCCCAGTCCAACACAGGCATCTCCAAATCATAAAATTTTGAAGATTTACTGGAAACAATGAAAGACCAAAAGGAAGGAGGGAGGAATTGAATTCTATGATAGAAAATGTGTAAATTAGCTGATGACAATGTATGGTCATGCCTCTACCTTGCAGCCCCATGAAAGAAGGCACATTGATAAACTAACAACTACACAGGACAATTTTGAGAGATATAAACAATCATAGTGTCTAACGGATTGACTGTTTAAAGCCCACGTAGGAATGGATTGTGCCATTTCACCTTGACCTGTGGATTATTGAAAGTCAAGCAATGCTTAAGTAAATAAATATTTTCCATTGGTCTGGATTTTTCTGCTAAGCCCTCAGAACTTTCTGCAAGACTTTTATTTTTTACTATGTGCAGAATTATTGAATGAATTATTGAGTTGCAAAATAAGGAAAACAAAAATATTGGAAAATCAGCCAATATTTTACCAGTAAAAGAGGAACAGATGTGGAATAGATTATCACTGTGTGATGGATTATTATGCTGTTCAAATGGGACTGGATAAATTCCTGTCACCAAATGGAATTCAAGAGGGAAGACGTTTATCATTGGCAATAATGTAAATGTGTGATCTGGCATTAGTCATCTATTCAATAACCCTCATATTCCGCTCTCAGTTGAGACGTATAACAAGTAGTCAGTATAATTTTAGTCATGGAGTCTAAGATGAATGTTTCCCTCAGAATTCTTAGATTTTGAGATAATTCAAAGTACCACAATGTTAAAAGGTGGTGAGGAGGATTAACAATCTATTTCTGTTTGAGATGCCTCTTCACTGGCTAAGCAATGAGCTGTTCTCATGGCAAAGGGAATTCCACCTGGGAAACAGAGTCTGGTGGCACCCAGAAAGAAGAACAGGCTGGAGTGGAAGAGGTGGCAGCCAGCGGAGAGACACAACAGCTGATCCTAGCTCTAGCTGGGCAGATGGAAGAAGTGGAGGAGAAGGTAATTGAGCAGACAGAGGAGTGGATACCAGTTAAAAACAGGAAGAGAAAATCCGGCCAGGCCCCCAAAGCCTCCCAGCAAAGAGGGAAAAGACAGCTGCACGAGGGAGGGACGGCCAGCTCTTCGGATCGTGAAGACGGGCGCAAAGAATGTCATCACTACCAGAAGAAGAGACAGAGCGCTGTAGATAATGAGGAGGGCATTTCCTCCCAATCAGGAAACAACGGATCCCCCGAAGTCCACCCTCCACCCAGTGAGAACCAGGGGGTACCCACTGCCCCACAACTACAGACAACTGAGAGCTGTGATCCACTGACAGTCCCATTGTCAGACACAGAACTGGACGATGCGGACCCTTGCCTTGGCTCAATGACTCCAGAGCAGGTAAATGACCCCAGTGAGAGCCTGGATAGCTACCTCAGCCCAGCAAGGGTCCAGCAGTTCGTGCTCAACATAGGAATGCAGACAGCTACTCCAGAGACAGGACAGTCAAATGGACAACGGTAACCCCATAAACTGGGGGTTAAAGAAGGTTCATTTGCTATCGTATAACAGGGCACCCACTCAGTAGGTGGGTTCTGCTGAAGCCACAGCTGAATAATAAGAGACTGGATGGTTAATAAAGGGAACTGTAAATAGGATAACTGTAAATTAGATTAATTCAATCTGTTCTTTGTAATGTTAAGACATGCAATGTATATATCTATGAACGACATGACAAATTGTACAAGCACCAAAGATTTATTTCTATGAATAAAGTATATTTTGAAATTTAAAAAAAGGGAATTCCACCTGCTGGTGCCATCTGCCAATTGTTAGTGCTGGAACTTGCCAGGGTCTGTTGGAAGGTGTAGTGTTTACAGTGGGCAAATGGATCCAAGTATCTCTGGGAAAGAGTGATTCATAAACTATTTGTGATTGAGAAACTTATACTTTCAGATCAAGACCAATTGGCAAGCATAGTGACCCCTGCTGGATCACATGTGCACCTATGTGGAGATTGGCATCTCTTCTTTTTCTCAATATACTAACCACCAAGACCACCTCAGAGTGCCATTCCCAAAGCAGCTCATTACCTGCTTTGTAGGTAGTTGGTGTAAGTTTTGTTCTTTACAAGTCTGTATGGTTTGAACACCCAAAATTGTGTTAAATAGCCCATTAACTAGATCTTTTCTGATTCCATTCAGGTTCTGCTGCTTGAATTACAGCAGAAGACCTGTAGGACCTTCATAGATTGTTAGAACCACTACGTTAACTATGTATTGTTAATTTGAAAAAGCCTAGTGAAGAAACTAAAATTACCAATAGAAATTTGTTGTCAATGAAATACTTCAGTAAAGTGATTTTCATATTTTCAGAACATCTTCAAACAAGTTCACAGCTTATTAATTGTTTTGAAGAGTAGTGACTTCTGTTTATATGAACAAATATAGAAACAAAGTTGCCCATTCAGAAGTCTTTTAGACAGCGATGAGATGAATGACCTGTTAAATAGTCTTAGGAGTGTTGTTTGAGGGATGAATTTCATCCAAAACACTGGGAGAATTCCATGTAGTTTAAAAAATGTCCCACATGATTTGTTGCATCTGCAAATTTATGTTTACTGTTTTTTCCAAATGAAAGTTTCCCACAGTACAAAACTTCACACTAATGTGTCAACCTAGTTTGTGTATTCGGATCACATAGTAAATGTGAATCTATCATTCAGGGGTAAGAATAATTACAGTAATCCAACTAGATACTTTTAAGGTTTTTCTCTTCCAATAAGTTAAAATAAGTTTTGCATTTCTCTTTCAGTTCATAAAGCCAAGAAAACCTTTTAATAGTGATATTTTTAGTGGTTGAACTAGTTATCAAAGAAGCTAACTCATTTCACCTTTAAATTTATGTTTTAGAGTATGTGTTGATTTATTTGCTAAGTTTGCCGCTCCGCGTGGACCCTGACTACATGTAAAGATGACCCCAGGTTGAACCCTTGGTCTGTGCAGGATTTGCTGATACCAGACAAGATGCAAGCAGGGCCACTAGTCAATAAGAACTGTCTACAATATGCTTGGATAAGTAAATGAAATAAGCAGCTTGGGCTCCTATTTTGGATCACCAGCCAGTCACTTCTGCTGGTAACTATGCACATGTGGTTATTTGGTGGAGTCAGCATTAGACTGTGCTCTGATAAGATGCCGTTTTTAACTACTTCGTCACATGTGAAGAAGTAGTCACTTGGGATGAGGTTTGGGTGAGCCAGAGGCATTCAGGAAACAGTAGCCACCACACATCAGAAGATAAAGTTAAAGAGTGGCATTTAAAAAAGGTTAGGAAAAAAAATAGATTATGTTCGATAATCTCCCCTTTAACAATGTACAGTAGAAATTTGCAACAATTGAAATTAACTGCAATCATCTTTATTATTTATTTCTGCGTTCTTTATGTGTCACTTGTTTTTCTCTGTATACTTCAATGGAAGTTGAAGATGAATGACAAGAGCTGGAATTTGTTCTTTGCTACACAGATGGTGGAGCAGGAAAACATATGCTGAACTCCGAGATGTGCACAGAATCAGCTCTGTTTGCCAACTTCAGCTGAACTACATTTTGTTCGGTCAGCCATTTGAGAGTTGAATATATACCACATCCAAAATCCACACATCAGCACATACAGTGGCATAATATTGTTAAAGAGCAAAATATTGAGGATTTTGGAAATCAGAAACAAAAGCAGAATATTCTGTGATTTAACAGGTCAGTCAGCAACTGCAGAGAAAATAACCTCTTCCACTGAACTGGGAAAACTTGGAGGTATTATAATTTCTAATTAAGGCAGGAAATGTGAAGGAGGAAGGAAGCAACAAAAGACAAGGTCTGCTAAAGGTGCAAGGTAAAATGATATTAAATGACAATAGAGATAATAGTTGCAGGCAGGCAAGTATAGGTAATTGGACAAGACAAAAACAAAACTGTATTTAGAAATTGAAATAATTGCACAGAGGCCAGTATCCTATCACCAAATCACATTTTATTTACTTGTGCACAGTACACTGGCAGTGCAGCCAGCACAGAGCCAGTCACCTGAACTGAGGAGATTCTAATCTCTTGGTTATTTTGTTTTGAGGCTTACACTGCCAGAAAAGAGTCAAGTTGACAGCACAGTAAAGCTTCTTCTTCCTCCTCTACAGTACACTGACTCCCAACCAGCTCAGAGTCAATCCCCTAAACTGAGGAGATTCTAATCACCTGGGTATAAAGGTCAGCCAAGGCTTTCCTGATTGACCCAGGTTAATAACCCCAATCAAGGACATTGTAGTCAACAAGGTCAACCTGGTTCCAATCACTACAGAGGCATAAGAACCTGAAAAAACTGGAAATACTCAGCAGGCCAGACGGCATCTGTGAAGAGACAGAGTTAATGTTTCAAGTTAATGATTCTCCTCAGAACTGGGAACAAGATAGAAATGTAATGGGTTTTGAGAGGCTAGAAAAAGATGAAATGGAAAGGTTTGTGTCAGAGTGAGAGATGAGAGAAAGGACTAAAGAGTTGGTGCTGCAAGGCCAAAGAGAGTAGTAAGGGAACAAGCGAAGAAACTAAAGCTGTTTGTAAATAAGGTATAAATAGCAGATTGATGAAGATCTGCCACCCATACTCAAAAACAAGAAAAAAATTAGTAAACTACAATCAGTGAAGAGAAAGGAAACAAATGACAGTAGAAATTACAATCTGGAATTGCTAACCTCACTGTTAAGTCTAGAAAGAGTTCAGTTGAAAGATTAGATGGTTTGGAGTTTTATTTTAACACATGAGATCGAGGACAAAGAGGTCACCTGTGACAGCAAGCTACAGAAATTAAAATGACAGATGCCTGGAAGCTGTGCTTAAGCTTATGCACTGGATCTAGGTGTTCCACAAGGCTATCACATACTTTTTAATGTAGAGGTGGCTGTGTCCTGAGCAGTGAATGCAGTATACTAAATCAAATCAAGTATATAAACTGTTTCACACTAAAGGAGTGTTTGGAGTTTAACCAATGGAAGAGGATGAGATAAAAGATTAACATCTCCTGCACATGCATGGAACAGATTTTAAATTCCTAAAAATTTCCAGATCAGGAAAAGGAAACAATATATCATAGTCAATGTATCAAGACTTGTAGAACATTCTTTTTTTCCACATTACTTAGGAATCCTGCTTCACTTCCTTTCCTGATACAGTAAGGTGTATCTGGGTAATGATTCCAGTTTTAATGTGACCTAGAACAAAATTCTTTTTCATTTATGTTGGTAAGGGTTATGATACCATGAAAATAATTACATATGTGCAAGCTTGAAACATAAGCCTTGATTTTAACCCATTTGATTCTTAATCCTCACCACAACATTCTATATCTCCTTTTCATCCCTGACACCACCCCAAACGCAGAAGCTGGTTTTGGGGGAAACAATGCTTGCAGTAGGAAATCCACCTCATGGACAGTCATTTAAACTTTTAAACGTACCCCAGATCATGTAAGAAACCTGAGCTGTGCGATTCACTGCAGCTGAAATATAATGGGAGCTGTTTCCCTCCCAAGTTGTAGTTTCAGAATACTTGTGGACTAGAGGTAATAGGAGCATTCTTCCCAGCTCACTCAAAGAAGCCTTCAGTTTTCTCAAACCTCATCTTTTATTAAGCTTCCTAATCACAGAACTCTACACAATTACTGTTCCACCATCACACCCACCCTCAACATCTTGATTGTTGTCTCGAACTTCCTTCCAGAGCTGAGGACCTGCCCACTGTCATGCAATGCCTACCTTGAAGAAGTTCTCCTCCTCTCTCTACAAAGTATTTTCCTGCTCCTCGGATGCTGCCTGACCTGCTGTGCTTTTCCAGCGACACACTCTCAACTCTGATCTCCAGCATCTGCAGACCTCACTGCCTCCACTGTCATGCAAGTATGCTTTACGTCAAATAATGATTTTTAATCCATTGCATGTTAATCTGAATTGGCTTTTAACAACAGAAACTTTAAAGAAACCTCTGAGAAACTAAAAGGAACTTCAGCTCACTGCCAAAGATTACATTACTGTACATTCCCCATTCTGATCCATTAGAATGGAGGGCAGCACATCTGTGAAAACTACCAAAGACAATGACAAAGACAAGTAAGATAATCATCCTGAGGTTTTCAATGGTTGAACAAAAACTATTAAGCCTAATCACATAGACAAAGGAATTGTGGCTCAGGGAGTTTCACGGACATGATCTAATCAAGTTATTATTGGAATACATTGACAATTAGAAGTCTTGCCAGTTTGAGAAATAAGGTCCAAATCTTCCAATGGGCATGAAAGTCATTAATTCTGACACTGATCAGACAGAAAATTATCCACTTGCCTCAATAGGGGTTGCCAAAAGGTCTGACTTTTAATGCATGATTCATTCTCAGTACAGGAATCCATGCTAAGAGCAGTGAAGAGAATCCCATGCAAAATATATACCGACTTTTTATGGTACCACCTACCAGAAAGTAAATTTAAATGTCCAGTGTGAATGTCTGACAGATGAATTTTCATGAAATGCCAAATGTTTGAATGTATGAATGGGTAAAATGGTAGGATCAGTAGGTGTTTGAGGGAAATAATAAATGGATAGCGTGGTGAGGCAAGTGGATATAGCAAGTGAGATAAGTATTTTTTCTTTATTCATGGACTTGTGGACATTGCTAGTTAGGCCAGTGTTATCACTGACCAGCTTAGTTGCCCCAAGAAGGTGGTGATGAGTTGCCTTCTTAAACTTTGGGTCTGTAGTCATTAGAGAGTAGGGATAGCCACATGCTGTTAGGAAGGGAGTTCCAGGATTTTGACCCAGCAACAGTGAAGGAACAGCAATATGAGTTCAAGTCAAAATGATGTGTGAGTTGGAGGAGAACTTCCTATTGGTAATAGGCCCTTACATCTGCTGCCTTTATCCATTGAGATGGTAGATAGGCCAATTAGGAAGGTCTTATTGAAGGACCCTTGATGAGTTACTGCAGTGCATCTTGGAGACAGTGACAACAGTATGCACTATGTGTCAGTGATGAAGAGAGTGCATGCTGACAGTGGTGGATGGGGCTCCAAACAATCATACTGCTTTGTCCTGAATGATATTAACCTTCTTCAGTGTTGATGGAGCTTTATCTCTCCAGACAAGTGTAAAATATTTGATTATGTTTCTGATATGTGCCTTATGGATGGTGGACAAGCTTTGAGGAGTCAAAAGGTTTCATATGCAAGACAGAATTCCAAGCCTCTGACCTGATCCTGTAGCCACAGTCTTTCAATGGTGGGTCCATATTAGTTTTTACACAATGTTAATCCCTAGGATGTTGATAGTCTGGGATTAAACAATGGTAATGCAATGGAACATCAAAGGAAGATGGTTAGGTTCCCTCTTCTTGGAACTGGTTATTCCCTGGCACTTGTCCGAAGTGCATGTTACATACTGCTTAACAATCCAAGCCAGGATGCTGTCCAGGTATTGCTACTTACCATCGACATCAGTGTGCCAGGTATCTTGAATAGTGCTGAATATTGTGCAATCATCAGTGAAAATGCCCACTTCTGGCTTTATGTTGGAAGAAAGGTCATTGATAAAGCAGTTGAAGATGGTTGGCATCTGGGATACTACATGATGAACTTTTGCAGAGAACAAAGAACAAAGAAAATTTACAGTCCAGGAGCAAGCCTTTCGGCCCTCCAAGCCTGAGCCGATCCAAATCCACTGTCTAAACCTGTCACCCAATTCCTAAGCATCTGTATCCCTCTGCTCCCCACTTACTCATGCATCTGTCCAGACGCACCCTAAATGCCTGCCTCTACAACCTCTGCTGACAATGCGTTCCAGGCACTACCACCCTCTGTGTAAAGTACTTGCCGCATATATCCCCCTTAAACTTTTCACCTCTCACCTTGAACGCAGGACCTCTCATTATTGCATCCCCCACCCTGGGAAAAAGCTTATCTCTAGCTACCCTGTCTATACCCTTCATGATTTTGTAGACCTCAATTAAGTATCCCCTCAATCTCCTTTTTTCTAATGACAACCACCACAGAACACACCAGATGGCCTCCTTCTTTAGAGACCGCAATTGGGGAGAAAGTAGCATAGAGTACAATAGGTGAGTGGGGGAGGGAATGAAGGTGATTGGTCGGGGGGGGAGGGGAGTGGATAGGTGGAAAAGAAGATAGTCAGGTAGGACAAGTCATGGGGACAGTGCTGAACTGGGGGAAGGGGAAATAAAGAAACTGTTGAAGTCCACATTGATGCCCTGGGGTTGAAGTGTTCCGAGGTGGAAGATGAGGCGTTTCTTCCTCCAGTCGTCTGGTGGTGAGGGAGCGGCGGTGAAGGAGGCCCAGGACCTCCATGTGCTCGGCAGAGTGATAGGGAGAGTTGAAATGTTGGGCCACAGGGTGATGTGGTTGATTGGTGCGAGTGTCCCGGAGATGTTCCCTAAAGCTATGCTAGGAGGCGTCCAGTCTCCCCAATGTAGATGAGACCGCATCGGGAGCAATGGAGACAATAAATGATATTGGTGGATGTGCAGGTGATGGATGTGCACCTTGATGGATGTGGAAGGCTCCTTTTGGGCCTTGGATAGAGTTGAGGGAGGAGGTGTGGGCGTAGGTTTTGCAATTCGTGCGGTGGGAGGGGAAGGTGCCAGCTTGGGAGGGTGGGTTGAAGGGGGACGTGGACCTGACCAGGTAGTCACGGAGGGAACGGTCTTTGCGGAAGGTGGAAAGGGGTGGGGAGGGAAATATATCCCTGGTGGTGGGGTTTGTTTGGAGGTGGCGGAAATGTCGGCGGATGATTTGGTTTATGCGAAGGTTGGTAGGGTGGAAGTTGAGCACCTGGGGCGTTCTGTCCTTGTTACGTTTAGAGGGGTGGGGTCTGAGGGTGGAGGTGCGAGATGTAGACGAGATGCTTTGGAGGCCATCTTTAACCACGTGGGAAGGCAAATTGCGGTCTCTAAATAAGGAGGCCATCTGGTGTGTTCTATGGTGGAACTGCTCCTCCTGGGAGCAGATACGGCGGAGGTGGAGGAATTGGGAATGTGTGTGTGTATGAGAGAATGCATGTGCGCGTGAGAGAGAGAGAATGGGTGTGTGAGAGAGAGAATGCGTGTGTGTGATCCACCTATCCACTCACCCTTCCCCTGACCTATCACCTTCATCCCCTCCCCATTCACCCATTGTACTCTATGCTACTTTCTCACCACCACCACCCTCCTATCACTTATCTGTCCACCCTTCAGACTCTCTGCCCATATTCTTGATGAGGGACTTTTGCCCGACACGTCGATTTTACTTTTGCTCGGATGCTGCCTGAACTGCTGTGCTCTTCCAGCACCACCAATCCAGTAAAAAGAAATAAGTCGCGAGTGTGATCATCTGCAGCCCTTGTTTTTACCTACTCAATTCCAACCTACTCAACCTCTCTTCTTAGCTATCACCTTCCATACCAGGCAGCATCCTCATAAACCTTCTCTGCACCCTCTCCAAAGCGTCCACATCCTTTTGGTAATGTGGTGACCAGAACTGTACACAGTATTCTAAATGTGACCGAACCAATGTCTTGCACAATTTTAACATAACCTGCCAGCTCTTATACTCAGTGCCCCGTCCAATGAAGGCAAACATATCATATGCCTTCTTGACCACTCTATCCACCTGTACAGCCACCTTCAGGGTACAATGGACCTGAACTCCCAGATCTCTCTGCTCATCAACTTTTCCCAAGGCTCTTCCATTTACAGTATAGTTGGCTATAGAATTAGACTTCCAAAAATGCATCACCTCACCTTTGCCTGGATTGAACTCCATCTGCCACTTCTCTGCCAAATTCTCCAGTCTATCTATATTCTCCTGTATACTTTGACAGTCCCCTATGCTTTCTGCTACTCCACCAATCTTCGTGTCATCTGCAAACTTACTGATCAGACCAACAATACCCTCTTCCAGATCATTTATGTATATTACAAACAACAGTGGCCCCAGCACTGATCCTTGTGGAACATCACTGGTCACCTTCCTCCATTTTGAGAAACTCCCTTCAACTACTACTCTCTGTCTCCTGTTGCTCAACCAGTTCTTTATCCACCTAGCTAGAACACCCTGCACACCATGTGACTTCACTTTCTCCATTAGTTTATCATTAATTAGATAAGGGAAACTTTTCAAACGCCTTACTAAAGTCCATGTATATGACATCTACAGCCTTTCCTTCATCTATCAACTTGGTCACCTCCTCAAAGAACTCTGTTAAGTTGGTAACGCACGATCTACCCCACACAAAACCATGTTGCCTATCACTGATAAGCCCATTCTTTTCCAAATATAAATAGATTTTATCCCTCAGTACCTTCTCCAGCAACTTTCCCATCACTGATGTCAGACTCACTGGTCTGTAGTTACCTGAAATATCCCTACTACCCTTCTTATACAAGGGGATAATATGAGCAACCCTCCAGTCCTCCGGCACCTCACCTGTGTTTTAAGATGCTACAAAGATATCTGTCAGGGCCCCAGCTATTTCCTCTCTCGCCTCCCTCAGCAACCTGAGTTAGATCCCATCCAGACCTGGGGATTTGTCTACCATAATATCCTTTAGCCTACCCAACACATCTTCTCTCCTTATGTCAATGTGATCCAGAGTAAGCAAACTTCTATCTCTAATCTCAGCATTCATCACCTCTTGTTCCTCAGTGAACACTGATGCAAAGTAATCACTGAGAAACTCACCCATTTTCTCAGGTTCGACACACCACCTTCCTTCCTTATCCTTTAGTAGACCAACCCTTTCTAGTTACCCTCTTGTTTCTTATATAAGAATAAAAGGCCTTGGGGTTCTCCTTAATTCTGCTCTCCTTAATTCTCCTTAATTCAGAAATGTCCTGAGGCTGAGATGATTGGCACAGTCATTTTCGTTTGTAGGTATGACACCAGAGCTATAAGGTAGCATTGCTCACCAATGCAGTCAAGGTTCTGTTCTGTCATTTTGATGATGTTCAAAGTAGACTGACAGGGTGGCAATAATCTGCTTTGGATTTTTCCTGCTTTTTGTGCAGGAAATTGAGTCACAGCGACATAGAATGTACAGCACGGAACCAGAACCTTCAGTCCAACGCGTCCATGCCGACCAGATATCCTAACCTAACCTAGTCCCACTTGCCAGCACCCTCCAATCACTTCCTATTAGATTGGATTCCTTTCAGTATGGAAACAGACCTTTCGGCCCAACAATTTTACAAGGACCCTCCCCAAAGAGTAACCCACCCCGGACCCATTCCTCTACTCTACTATGGGCAATTTAGCATGGCCAATTCATCTGGCCGGCACATCTTTGGATTGTGGGAGGAGACCGGAGCACGCGGAGAAAACCCATGCAGATATGGGGAAAATGTGCAAACTCCACACAGACATTCACCCAAGATGGAAATTGAACCCAGGTCCCTGGAGCTGTGTGGTGAAACGGTTAAAAATTATGTCCCAATACATGTGTGAATCTAACCGGAATGGAGGTGTTGCTTAGTCCCGTGTGAATCTTATTACACACCTCCCCGTGTGAATCTTCTTATCTGTATGTAACCAGAATGGAATGTGTTTTTTAGCCTTGCTCTGCTGTTCACATGAATGTTTATATCTGGAAAAGAGTATATCAGCTGGAAAAGTCTCCAGTTCGGTGAGTCTGCTCCGGGGTTACGTTTAACCGCCGAGCGTGGGTTGTTGGCAACCGCTCTACGAGAACTGACGGCTCCCAGTTCCGGTAACATGTAGAGTGAGTATAAGCCAGACCCGTTGTAAGTATGAGACCTGGTTGTGGCGACGCTGCGGGGAATAAAATGCTCATATTCTAGCAGACTCGCCTCTTGGTCGTTTGTTCTGTGTCAGACTACTCTCCTACGAACCTGACCTTGAGAATTTTTTAAAACAAGCTGTGAGGCAGCAGTACTAACCACTGAGCCACCATGCTGCCTATTCATATACCGGTCTAGATGTCTTTTAAATGTTGGAATTGTACCAGCCTCCACCACTTCCATACACGCACCTTATAGTTCTGGACTCCCTCACCTCAGGGAAAAGGCTTTCTCTATTTATCCTATCCATGCACTTCATGATTTTATAAACCTTTATAAGCTCTCCTCTTAGCATCCAATGCTCTGGGGAAAACAGCTCCAGCCTATTCAACCTCTCCCTATAGCTCACATTCTCCAACCCTGGCAACATCCATTTCTGAACCCTTTCAAGTTTCACAATATCCTTCCGATATCTGCACAATTTTCCACATTGTCAATTAAATGCCAGTGTTGGAGCTGTACTCGAACAGCTTGCACAAGAGCAAGGCCAGTTCTAGAAATCAACCCAGTTTCTTTACTATCTTCAAATAACTGAAATATTGAATCTGTTGTGCCGTTCTGGTGAATCCTTCTGCATCCTTTTTCTGAGGCTCAGAGATTCTTCCTGAAATATGATTTTCAAACTGGCCACAATACTTCCAGGGCTAATCCATTGCTTTTAAAAAATTAACATAATTTCATCAGTTTGAAATGTATGCCATTGTGAATAATGCAAAGGAAAGCACATGCCTCTTTTAAGTGTTTTCTCAACTTGTTCTGCCATCTTGAATAGTTTTTGTAAACAAATCTCCAGTTCTCTTTCTTCCTGCACTCTCTTTAAAATTTTCCTATTTAATTTGTATTGCCTCTTCTACCTCATGTAATATCTATTTCTCATATCCTTGTGTTAAATTTCATCAGCACTGTGTCTGCATAAGTCACTAGTTTGTCACTGTCTGTCAGTCAACGTTTATTTTCTCAGGATGAATTTCTCATCAAGGATTGATTAACTGTGTGGGATAGTTTATTTAGAATCGTAAAACACAATACAAGTTAAAAAGCAGTGTTATAGCTAACCAACTGATATCTGTATGCAGGCAGATTTGCAACACTGTGTATATGTAGCACATGGAGTCCCTAAAGGTAAACTCTTTAAAAGACAGAGTATATATATGCAGTAGGCTCCGAAATAAATAGTTAATGTTCCAGAAGGAAACCATTCATTCAAACTCAATGTCATTCTCCATTTTTATTAAACTCTGTCTATGATGTTTATGTATGGCATCAATGAAAGCCGCAAATATTCATTTTCGAGCTCTTATTAAAAGCTTTATTCTCACCTGATTGCACACTCATTGGAAAAAGATTTACACTTCCAATTTACATAGGGATATACAGAATTAGTGGTGTGCAGTATAATTAGGTGAAGCAGAGAAAATTGAAAATCTTTATGTGAATGGAGAACATATGACAGCAATATTATGCTAGTGATTTTTTAAAAAATTTACAAACAGAAAATATTCGAAAAACAGCTTCAACAAAGTATAAACATCAAGTTTTAAATGGTAAGAATATGTCAGGAAAGATATGATGAGGGCAAAATTCAATATTGGTTGAATAGTCACAAAATGAACAATAGCAGACTGACAATCAGTTATGTATCCTGCCTGATTTTTCATTTCAAACATAATGAAAACAAAATGGCAAAATATACTTGTTCTGTGGCCCAATGTGGCAGGATAGATATATGTATTCACTTACCACCGTTGGGCACAACCCAGTAAATCACTTACTGTTCTTTAATGGGTGACTAAGGCACAACCTGAAACATGTATTAAGCCTGTCACATATGTAAATAAAGATCTAATGTATCTATGTCAATTATTATACCGCAGGTCCAGTTGTGAAAATGGATTGCAAAAGCCTGCAGGACATATTTCTCTGCCATTCTTAAAGACAGCACAGGAGACTGCCACTGGAAAAAGTGTTCTTCCCAGCCCCACTTTAAAACTGAAGATCATTGCCAGTGACCACTGGTGACTCCACCAAACTGCACGCACACCAGCCTCAATCACAGATTGCTTCAGCATGTACACTGTTCAGGAGCTTTGTTTGCATCTGACTGAAATGAATTTGCTGCTCATGGAGAGCAGTACGATCTGGTTTTTGTACCATGGCAATTACCCACAGGGTGGCATGGTGGTTCAGTGTTTAGCACTGCTGCCTCACAGCACCAGGGACCCGGGTTCAGATTCCAGCCTCGGGTGACTGTCTGTGTGGAGTTTCCAAATTCTCCCCGTATCTGCATGGGTTTCCTCCAGGTGCTCCAGTTTCCTCCCACAGTCCAAAGATGCACAGATTAGGTGAATTGGCCATGATAAGTTGCCCACAGTGTTCAAGGATGTGTAGGTTACGTGCATTAGTCAGGGGTAAATGTAGAGTAATGGGGAATTGGTTTGCGTAGGACCCTCTTTGGAGGGTCGGTGTGGACTTGTTGGGCTGAAGTGTCTGTTTCCACACTGTAGGGATTCTATGATTCTTTCTAATAAATAATCATGTCCAGTATACCACCATTTGTGGTTTTGCTTCTGGCATCAATAAGATGTGCAGCAGATTGCTCTGTGCTTTGGCTGTGATTCAATTTCTTGGCCCTAATGTTTTCCGTAAAAGCTTCATTAAATGCATACTTATTCCATAACTGAGATTTTTTTCTCATGTGTGAAATGCTGAGGTGTAAGTAACAAAAGCATCCAGAGAAACAGCTTATTAATTCTTGTTGACTGGTTGTTAATGTTGGTGAAGTACTTGTTGAGCTTTTCTGAAATACTGATGCAATTGGAAGAAGAGGGACATAGACAAAACTCAAAAAGGAAAATCTTTAAGGTGAAATTGCATAGCAGCTATAAAACCTAGAAGGAAATTCAGTTGACTTCTGTTACTGATGTGCCAGCTTCCTGTCAGATTTTCCTCTTTCCCTAATCTTTCAGATAGTAAAGACCAAAATCTGCCACATGTATTTTGTTCATGTCTGGAATCATAGACTGGTACAGCACAGAGGAGGCCATTTAGCTTGCATCAACACTTTTAAAAAGATTACTATTAATTTGAAAGAAAATGGGCAACTAGACATCTCTGCAGCTTTTGATATGTTGTAATATATATTATTGAGAAGCTTCTGCCAATCCTCTTAACAGCTTCACCAGTATCCAATAGCTCATTATCCTCCGTACCTTTAACAAAGAACTAAGAACCAAAAAGAGATCGGACAAAGTCTAGAGAAAAGAAAAGAACTAAAGAGAAAAGAATACCTCATAACATCCCCAGAAATCTTTTGTAATATTATATAACTTTTTAACACATTTTTTTGTTTGTCTTTATCGATGTATCGAAATTTTAAAGATTGTTACAGTCTTAACGAGAATAATATGTTGTTAGTTCAAGCCATTTATCTGTGGTTAAAACTTATTTGTTTGTAATAAATAGTAATTCTTGTTAAGTCCAGGGACTGACTAGCATTATTGATAACCTGAGTCCATCAGGCAGCTAAATTAAGGACCTTAAGTACTTTAATTAAACCTTTAACTTCTGTGGCAATCCTAGGGTTAGTGGGGTAGTGCATTTTCCCAAGTGGATTGTGACAAAATTGAGAATCATTATTAAATTTTTGTCATTCTTATTCTTGTGGAACCACCAGCGATCTCTGGAGGCTGCTCACTCCAGTTCTAACTGACTGATTTTGCAGCTGTCATTCCATCTGAAATCTAGTTTTCCCTGATTTGAAGAATAACCTTTTTTTTTCACCTGGACTCTCATTTTTGAAAGTTCCTGATGGGAAGAATCCGTCAATGACTTTCACATACAAGGAACTAAGCTACAGTTAACTTGACAGCTATAAATTAAATGATGTCAGTGCATGCTGTGACATTATATGATGAGTGGCTGCATGGGCTGACCTTGGTCTGTCTGGACTGATATTGGTGTTTTCAGAGGGTAGGCTGTCTTGGGGGATTTCACTGAGATTAGCTGCAACAGGGGGAACTGATCGATAGAAGTAAGGGACAAGCTGAAAATCACCAGTGGGAATAAAAAGACAGCTGTTAGTGGGTTGGATGATGGTTGCATGCACCTACCTGAAGGGGAACATCTTGGCAGTAAATCAAGATGTAAAAACATTTCTATCTCGAGAATTATACTGAATAGCTTAAAAGTTTGATCGTGATCAGTCACTATTTAAGATAACATTATATGGAGTTAGACATGTTAGCTATACTCTCTACATGACAGATTTTATATTCTGACCTGTATGTAAAATAGTACATTGCCAAATGTAGTGGCATTAACCATGTACGTTTCTAGTTAGCCATTAACATTGCACCTTTCAATTCACCGCTTCTAAATGCAAATAGTGCATTAAATCATTCAAATCACCAACAGCAACAATCACAATTAACCAGCTGAGAATCATTGCACACAGGACAATAATATATGAAAATCATATTGATTTCATCTTGGAGAATTCAATGGGCAGGACTGTCTTGAATTTGGAAGTAGACTTAGAATTCTTAACATAAAAGATGTCGTAATGGTTGAATGCAATCTCTAGCTATAAAAGAACATAACATAACAAAAAAAAACAAATATTCAGTAACCAAGGAAAAGATTCTACTTCCCCACAACAAAATGCGAACCCGGCACCTAAATGGACTGTCTGGAACTAGTAATAAGAGGGAATTGTTCTAATCATTTTTTTATTTCACCTATTTTTCTAATCAACCTGTTCAGAGATGATATGACACACCTCTAGAACAGGTGGGAATTGAACCCAGGTCTGCACTGCATTACAAGAAGACCCTTGGGAATAGATCTATTGTGATTGTAATGAGATCAGCCAGCTGGATATCATAGAATACATGTTCTCTGATTGGGACTGTTAACCTAGTCCATTCAGGGAGCCCTGGCTGACATTAAAAGCTTGAGTATCAGAGATACCGACATTCTAGCACCAGACTCTGTATGAGGTAATATTAAAGTCAGGACTGTTCATGTGTAAGTAAAGTGTGACTAGGTGACGGGATATCAGCCTGTGTGGAGATATTTCAATTTCTATAGCCTTAAAAACATAGTGGAAGCTATAGGTACTGAGTTGCAAGTAATCACAACAAGCAGTAATAATTATCTTCATAAAATCTATATAAGTTTATAGAAATATGAAAATCTGGTCACCTGAAATCTTGGAAGTAAAATCATAACAGTACATCCATTATTTAACAAAGAAAAAAATGGGGATTTCTCACTTACATTGTTGCTCTCAATCATGAAGGTACTAACTCTTGTTTCCTGAACTGTAGAAACCCTCTAGCACCTTACCAAGGTAGTATGCACGCAGCTAGGAAGTTAACTTTAATCTGCTATTAACCACAAAAACATTCAAGCAAGCTTGCGTCTGTCCTCTCAAAACATTCGCATACAGAGAACCTCTTTTGACAGAGTTGAAAAATAGCAAATGACATTTAATGTCTAAAAGGTTAATAAGAGAAGTCAAATATGTTATACTGTATACAGATTTGTTTAGTGAGCACAAAGATTATATGTGTTAACTAATTTAATCTGACAACCAAATGCTGCAAACAAGTAAAGATAAACTTGTGATTCAACAAGGCTGATTTTAACACGTAACCATCTGATTCAGCTGTTGGCTTATTAAGAACTGCAAGTTTCAAAGGGCAACTGACAGAGTATGCACTGTGCATGATCCCATCTGGTTTTACTGAATGATGAAGCTGAAAATGCCAAAAATGGTTAAAGCAGGAAGCGTCCACCTCTCACTCAGCACAAAGACAGAAGGCTAGTGCTATCTGTGGATTCTCTCTGCACCATTACTCCCTCACAGAGCTGACTACCTACAGCTATGTTAGGTTTCCAGTCCACCTAGCATTGTGCTGAATTGGAGTTGAAGAGCTTCAACAGTATCTTGAAACCTCATCGACATTTTTTAATATTTGTTCTTGAGAAATGAGGATAACTGGAGAGGCCAGCATTTATTACCCATTCCTGATTGCTCTCAAGAAGGTGATGGTGACTGATCACCACCTTCTTAATCGTTGCCATCCATGTGATCCAGGCACACCCAGAGACTGTTAGATAGGGAATTACAAGAATAAGCCTATCCAGAGAATGTGTGTCACTTTTTAATCCTATGGTTGCCGACATGTACTACTCTGTCTCCCAAGAGGGAGGAATACCTGGAGTGTTGTCAACTCCCTCATGCTCCTTTCACCTGATGCTGAGCACCCAAGGCTATAGTGATGGAGTGCATACATCTGGTAGATACTGAGTATTTTGAATGACCTGAATCCCCAAAGCAGAAGCCAACCTTTTCCATGGAGATAGCCAAGGAACTAGAACTGATGCATTGGTGATTTCTTCCATCTTTCATTCCAGCTTGCCAACTGCCCCTGGCAAACCTCCCAATGTTCCTGTACCTGTCTCTGCAGGTTGACCAGATCACTTTTCACTGACAGCAGAGATGTGTCATCTGCAAGGGGCTGAGTGAGTCTCCAGCAGTTCTCTGAAGAGATGTGTCAGTGATGTGCTCACCAGATTGTGTCTCCAAATCTAATCCAGACAGAATATCCACCAAAGTGAAAATTACAGAGCTGATGGAGGCTGCAGGTGAATACTTTGCTGGTAAATCCTCTGAGACTTTATTAGCTTCTTCCTCTGATAGTTGCTGCTGTGGGTTTCCAGGGCAGTGTTTGTCCTGGTGGAGGTTCACTAAAATTGGAAAAATCCAGCCTCTTGAACTTGCTTTCCAGTAAAGTAACCTGGCTTCCTCTAATCTCAAACAATCCAGCTACCCCGGTTTGGTTTCAGGCAGACTTCAAATGCCTGTCCCCTTTTCAATTTACCCAACATTAAAAACACTGTCCCAAAGCATATTGTTTTATAAACCTCATAATTGTGAGGCCTTGTCCTCCTAGGTGGTAGAAGTTGTGGAGTTGCAAAGTGCTGTTGAAGGAAGCTTAGTGACCTATCGCAGTGACAGTGGATTCGTACATGGTCTGCACTACAGGCACCATTCATTTGAAGCGAAGGGGTGAATATCAAAGTATGTGGTTGGGATACCAATCAAGCATACTGTTTTGCCTGAATGGCATTGAGCCTTTTGAATGTTGTTGAAGCTGCACTCATCCAGACAAGGCCAGGGAGAGAGACTATGGGCCCATCTGCTTCATCTGCTTCTGGACCCTACATTGCTCCTTATTGGTTTGCAGGCAGCTGAACAGCTTGGAGCACCACCAGCTGAGGATACCTCTCTGTTCTCTGCAGAGAAAGTCACTTCAAGCCTGAAGAGAACCAATTTACTTTTTCTTCCAACAGCTGCTATAAATAGTGATCATTTTCTTTCTCTCTAATCTTGAAGCCTCCTTCTACTCCCCACTTTACAGCCTCTCTATTACCCTCCCCAACCACCCTGCAACTTCCCTTTACACCAATCTCTTGCAACCCCCCATCCCACTATACATCCCTTGCAGCCTTCCTTTCCATCTCGAAACCTATTGCATTCTCCTTCAATCCAATCAATCGCACTTTCAGTCTCCATCACTTCTTCCACTCACTTCTAGGCTTCTTCTTCACAATTCCTATCTCTCTTGTAGCCTCCTTCACTACTTACACATGCACCACACCAGCCTCAGCAAAAGGTGCCTTCTCCTAGTTTCAGTTCCTGCACTGCAGCCTCAGAAAAAGGCAGCCCTTGCCAAGCCCTGGTGTTGAGCAAAATGCTCCAAGTTCAAGGCTTCTAGCCCGCAGTGAAAAATGGCCCAGGCTCAATCTACTCCAACAATCCCCTCACTGCTACCATTGCTTTCCTACAGTTTCTTTCCTATGTTTACTGCTGATAGGCTCACTAGTGAATCTCACAGCAACAACTACATGAGAGAAATATCCTGTGGCCAGAGGAGTTATCTTTCACTGATTCTACTCATGGAGGTAACTTTTCACTAATTGGTCACCCCCGTGACTGAATTTTACAAATCCTAGGGTTTGGGGCCTTGCATGTATTTTGAGCCATTGGTGACTCCTGTACTCCTTTAGTGGAATACCAACTCCATGGGAGGGATGGTGCATGGTCAAGGGAAATAACAAAGACAACTTGCACCCTGATTGTCAGAAGCAATGGACACAGGTACTCAGGCTCCCCCACCACACAATCAGATCATGAGCATTGGTTAATGCCCTGGAACAGTGCACCCACCTTGCACTTGTTTGTGAGCATGTTGAGCCCACTGAGATAGAATGCAGTGCAGCCTGATCCCAGGCCTGACATAGGCTAGGACCTGTTATTATCAGCTTATGCACCCCTTCTTGCATCCACCCCACTCCCAGGCCCTGTATCCTAGACAAATGGAGATGACCGCTTCACCATCTGAGGAGTTGCTAACTACAAACTCCTGTTTCACCATCAGTGGATATTTCCATTTCTGACCTTATGTTGGAGGTATGGTCCATGATAAATTCTCTCAGTGGTAGGAAGGCATTCCATCCTTAATTACTTATTACTTGTCTGGAGTAAATTCCGGCCTTTCAACATCTTGATAAATGGATGTCCTTTGAATAAACTTTGCCTTGGTAGTCCAGGGCAAAATAGAGCTGATATGTGTGGAAGAACTGGTAAAAATCATGTTTTCACAATCCTTTCCTTTGCTTCTTGCTGGTGAATTCATCTCTGATGTTGAAATTGTTATTATGTAATTAATCAATTTTTATCTCAGTGGAGCAGTCCGAAATGTTCCATCAAAAGGAAATTAGGAGATGTTGTCTTATCGCATTGTTTTCATTACTATCCTGAAACATTTTTATAATTTTTTTCTCATCATGCTTTACTGCATACAGATCTTCTTCCTCACACTCACTCTGTCTCTGCTCTTACACACACCAGGGCTCTTTCTCTGTCATTCTCACTATTGCCTTTAAAACATTCCTCAAATTGTTCTCACTTCCTCACAACATCTCACATCACAAGCCATGCTTAGTCTCTGTGCTGCCTACTCCCTTTTTGGGACTCCTCACCACCTATTGGTCCTCTGCACCAGCACAAACAGCTGCACCACCCATTTTCATGTCACTCAATCCCTCCCTTTCTCTTAGGCCAGGAGAGAACATCCCACAATAAGGCAGGAAGAACCCTGATGGGTTCAGGGGTGCCCAATATCAGGCTCCTCACCCACTATGGATCCAGGCTCTTGCAGAAAATAATTGGGACTACTTCTGTAGGAATGCCAAGACATTCATGTCCCACCAAGAGCAGTGCAGCAGTTGTCACAGTTAACCCTGCTGTCAGTGTCCTTCAGTGCACACCAATTCTAACCATTGACTGTGACACATTCTCTCCCTTATGTCTTGCAGGTACTAGTGTGATAACGATGACATCAGTAGAGAAACATACTGCTCCACCATAACTCACTCTCCAACCATGAGGAGTGTCCAAGCCATGCTTGCTGGAAAGCAGGTATCTGTTCTACCCCAGGTAGGAGAGATACTATGGTGTTGGCAAGCAGGGACTTTGTCCATATGCACAGGGAGGAACAGGAGCACAGGCAAATATGTGGGACATAATTGTGGGTGGGTTGAAGAGTCAAGTCCAGCCCTCCAGGATCTGCTTGAGAGACTCACACTCCTGCACTCGTTACCACAGCATTCTTCCTCAGGCTGCAAGCCATGATGACAGGGTGATGGGATCATGACATGCGCTCCCTCACACAGAGACAGGGCGATGCCAAGAGGAAGTAGACACCGGTTCCTCAAAAGTCTTCTCTCAGGACACTGCAGAGATGGGCAGGAGCTCCATTTCCACACTGCCTGCACACACACACAACCCCCCCACTATCCACCCCCCCCCACCTTCAAACGTTGGAAATTGACAGTAAGGATGATCCTTTTGCCTCTTGCCAGAGTACACTCGCGTCATATACAAATGCCCCAGTTGCCTGACCACCCCAGTGTGGAAACTGGGCGAACAGTAAGATGTAGTGAGGGGGTGAAGAAGGGAAATCAAAACTTTAGCTGGTGCTTTGGTAGCACAGGAGAGAACATATTGTGTATAAGGTATTATGTTTGAATACAGTTAATTGATTTTTCATTACACCCATTTGTTTAAATCTCTGTGTAACCCCAAATGTAACTGTGCCAGCATGATGCCTTATATCATGTCCATGGGTAAATATTTGTGTTGAGTCTGCTGCAGCAAGATTAACAAGGCATATTCAAGAGAATGGGTTTTACTGGAACAATTGCTTCTTGTAGTTAAAGATCCCTTTTGGTTTCCCTGGTCTCTGTGTGCAAAGGCATTGCAGTGAATGAAGTGGTCAGTGATTTGTGAGGAGGAAGGTATATAGCTGACAGGAAGCCAATGCACTCAGATTGCCAGAGATTCAGGGGCCCACAGATGAGTGATTCTTGTTGTTGACCTCAAAAGAGCCTTGCATTGTTCAATCTTGCAGCCCTCTCCCTCACAGTTTGAAACATTTAACACATCCACTTTGGGAGTGGTCATAGCCATTTTCTTCCCCATTGCATACATTTGATTTCGGGCACAATGGAAGGTGGCAGCAGAGAGTCTTTGGCCAGTGATTTCCATCCTCCATCTCTATGTGTCAGTGAGGTCCCCAACATCTTGGTCCCCTTCCTAGTAGCCCTTCATATGGTCCCCAACTAATCCATCTACATGAGGCTGCACCTACCCACCTTTCCCATCAACACCTCACCATGCTAGGTGTGGTCATATCGTCCCCCTCTTAAAGCCATTTTTCTTCTCACCCATGAACTAACCCCTTTCCTGCGTGTTCCCCTTCCCATTTGTGCTTTGCCATTTCCCTTTTGTACAAATTCATCTCTCCACCGAATCGCTTCACCACTGTCATTATCTCTCCCCACACACCAGACCACAGCTTTCCCATCTCCACAAATAGGTTCCTGTGTATTGTTCTTGTGGAAGCACTCCTTCCCCATCTCCCACCCCCCACCCCCACCCCACCAACCCCACCCCCTTGTCCTCTGTGCCCACTAGTCTTTCCCTTTGGTACTTCTGGACAGACTAATGGACTTACTACAGTCCACCTCCTTAAGCAGCTTAACCAGACAGAAGAGGTGAAAGTGAAGACAGCAGATACTGGAGATTAGAATCAAGATTAGAGTGGTGCCGGAAATGCGCAGCAGGTCAGGCAGCATCTAAGGAGCAGGAAAATTGACGTTTCAGGCAGGAACCCTTCATCAGGAATCATGAGGGCTCCTGCCCGAAACGTCAATTTGCCTGCTCCTCGGATGCTGCCTGACCTGCTGTGCTTTTCCAGCACCACTCTAATCTAGACACAAGAGGCCCCCAGACTGATGGCTGCGTGCCTCCCAAACCATGATGGCTCTTCCCCTCCGAGACTGACTGCAAAGGAGTCAGTCAACATACTGTGACCCGCTCCACAGATTGCAGAGGCACAGCCATCTTGACCCAGAACCCTCTCTTCTGGATTGTTGGTGATAGCTATTCACTTGGATTGGTATTGGATACTGCCCTTGGCTTACAGTGCCAGGACCTTCCTGACTGATGGGTGCCTCCATTGATATTAATGAGGAATACTCTCCAAAAGCTTTCAGATACAGCTGCTACTTGTTGCACATGTTGTGTGGTTTGCTGTTTAAGCTGCTTAGACACGGCGTAGGTGTGAGATCGATGTAGCGTGGTGCCATACAGCAAGATGCACTCCCCTTTGTCTGAGACCAGGCAAGGCAAGCTACCTGGTTGTGTGACTGCATCAATTGACTTGGCATGCAAGGCAGGGATGCTGCAGGCTTGCAGTTTAATGCAAAGTGAGTGAATGCTAAGAGAGCAAGCTGGCAGCCCTGAGGTGCAGCCTGGTCCAATCCATCAGCTGAGTGTCTGTTTGTCTGCAGTGTCCTTGAAGCAGCCTTTCAATGCCAGTTGCTGTTGTATTTTGTAATGCAGGTCTGTGTTTCCAAAGTTCTTGTAAATCTACTGCAGAGGTGCCTTGAGGAATCTGAGGAATTGGCAAATATCAGATGCCAACCAGTGGATGAGCAGCGTGGGTAACTAATGTCTATGGATTGTATGACTGTTATGAGATTCTATTTCATTCTGAACAACATGGAGTTCCTTCACAGCCAGTGGTGAGCTGAAGTCACCAGGTAACTGTTCTATCGTCCATATCAAGAATTCTTGGCATCTAGTTTGCTCATGGCAGGTGGGAGGATGGAAGGTGCATATTAGTGAGGTGAGATGTGCAGTTAATAAGGTCATTAGCACGCAACAATCCCTCTTGTCAACAACTTGCCATTCCCTAGGAGGAGAAGAAAATAGATATCTTTCTTCGGGCTGAAGGATCAAAAGGTATGGGGTGAAAGTGGGAGCAGGGTAATGAATCGGATGATCAAACATCTTCATATTAAATGGCTGAACAGGCTCAAAGGGTTGAATGGCTTAGTCCTGTTCCTATATTTTATGCTTCGATGTTTCTAGCAGAAATCTTACTTCAGCACCCAGAACTTGCTCAAAAGATGCAATGAATTGCTCCCAACTTCAAGGTCAGCTTCATTGGACTTGTTGCCACATTTTGCTCCATAGCCCACATCGATCAGGCTCCTATAATGTTCTACCCCATCATTGAATGAAAGTGCTGACAGCCCCAGCACACTAATGGTGTTGTGGAAATCCCTGCTTCCTCCTCCCTCTACCCTGTCGCTCCATCAGAAGGACTTACCCTCTGGAATGGTTTTGCGAACACGTAAATTAATGTATCGCAATACGATATCTAGATGAGCAGAACAGACATAAGAGTGAGACAGTGTGGCAAAAGACAGCATCCCAGTAGTAGAAATCTATCGTTTTCCAGTAGTTCAGACAATAGCACGTGAAAATGATACCACAAAGGGAGCTTTACTCTGTATCTGATCATTTTGTACTAAACCTGACATAAATAACATGCCCTTCCATCTGGGTATTGATGCCAGAAGTATTGTGTCATTTACAAAGCAGGCTTCCCCATGCTGTGTAGTAAGCTCCAATGACTTGAAGAACAGGTGTTGGGAGCCATGCCAGCAATAAAATTACCTTAGGGGATGGGATTTTTGGCCAAACATTGGTTTGCAAATTATTGGTGCTTGTTTTTAAAAAGCAAGCCTTCTTCCAGTGTTTGGATTTTTATTCTTGTTGAATCTGTAATGGGATGCAGGGACTATATGTGGATAACTACCATGTTCAAGACACAGAAGTTTATACGTAGAAAATTCAACAAAGAAGAGTAGCACTCTTTGGAGTAGCAGGTTATCTTCTAAATGCATATGCAAAAGCTATGTGAATGCATATACAGTAGTAGCAAAGTGACCAGGGCCTCTTCAGTTCACAGGATCTGTGCACAAGAAAGAGAGTTTTATTGGAAACAGAAAGTTTGCCAGAGAGTTATTGACATTTTCATATTTTCTAAATATTGAAGTAGGGTATTCCTGGCATGAACGAAGAAACTTCCGAAGAGGTACCATGGAAAGCATCAAAATAATAATTTCCCTTTTACAATTGCAGAAACTGCAGGACACATGTACTGGATGAGGTGTATGAATAAGTTTCCTATGACATATAAAGTTTGAAAGATGGGCTCTGCTGCCAGTAAACAGTTCTGTGGAATGGGCTCAGAGATGGCTGTCTAGATACTCTGCTAATTTTTAAACGTTGAATATTCTTTGCACGCTTCCAGGAAATGGCTGCAAACTACTACTGTGAATGAATGTATACAGGCAATAGACAGCCATATTTCAACCATTTGGCCCAATATAAAGGGTAATTCTTAGTATATTTGGCCCAAGTTTATGGAAAGATAGAAGTGGCAGGGTTCAAAGGTGTTTTACAAGTATCCTTCTCCTTCTGTCATTTTTATACTTGTTCAGGAACACACAGATTATGCAGGAGTAGACTGGCACAAACCACATTGGCTCTTTTGTGAGGCTTTTTTTTTCCCTGTGAGGCATCTCTTTAATTTATTTCATCTGTTAGGGAGTTTTGAGAAGATTTGAGAAGATGAGAAGCAATTATCCCAACATCCACAAATGAAGCTGCATTAGAACGTCATTTCAACGAGCCACTGCAGCATAGAGGAACTACGCAGAGCAGAGGAAAATCACCTATACAGTGTATTCAAAAAGAACAGGTACCCAATGAACACAGTCTACCAAGTTCTCAGCAAAGGCATCTCTTTAATTTATTTCATCTGTTAGGGAGTTTTGAGAAGATTTGAGAAGATGAGAAGCAATTATCCCAACATCCACAAATGAAGCTGCATTAGAACGTCATTTCGACGAGCCACCACACACTGCAGCATAGAGGAACTACGCAGAGCAGAGGAAAATCACCTATACAGTGTATTCAAAAAGAACAGGTACCCAACGAACACAGTCCACCAAGTTCTCAGCAACAAACTCCAACAAGCAGACAAAACACATTCAGAAACCCTAGCCAGTTCCCCTCACATCAAAGACATTTTGGAAATGACTGCCAGACTAATCAGACTCTTGGCATCATGGTAGCCCACAAACCTACCAACACACTTAAACAGCAGCTAATGAACTTGAAAGACCATAAACAGACAACAAGCAAAAGTAATGACATTGACAAAATACTTTGCTAGAACTGTAACAAACACTACATTGGACGAACAGGCAGAAAACCAACCACCAGGATACATGGACATCAACTAGCCACAAAAAGACATGACCCTTCAACTGGAACAACACATCCATCCTAAGATAAGCCAAACAGAGACATGCACAGAAATCCTAGAATCATGGCATTCCAACCAGAACTCTATCAACAAACATATTGACTTGGATCCTATTTACCACCCCTTCAGAAAAAGAACAGGAAATGACATCACCATAGGAAATGACATCACCAGCCCATGGAAACCGAAACACATAAATAGAAAGCGGGCCATGTCACCTGTGCATCATCCAGAGGCTCACTGATGATGTTACCTAGCAGGGTGACGAAATGTCTGAAAACAAACCTTTCAGCTCAGCAAGCAAACCTACATCCATTATTTAATCTTTCACACGCAGCATCACAAACAATGAATTTATGAAGAAAACACAGGATGAAGCACAAATGAAATGAAGATCAGAAAATGGAGACAAATAAGCAGAAACAGGCTTCCTCACCCTCAAGTCACAGATATACAGGTATTCTGCCATTAATATGCTGGCAGGCCCACTTCCAGAAGAAAGTTTAGCCAGAGTACTGACCATATGCAACTAGCCAGTATTTGCAAAACTTAGAATACAATGTCAAACATGAAATCTGATCTTGTTATTGGGCAACACTTGCTGAATAATTTGAATGTGTCAAGAATTTCACCACTAATTTAAGCTCTGAATATTTGTTTGAAGCTACATATCATGTGCACAGACTTGTCTGCCAAAGGAAAAAAAACACATGTTCAAGATGTAGGTTTGCTCGCTGAGCTGGAAGGTTCATTTCTAAACGTTTCGTCACCCTATTAGGTAACATCTTCAGTGGACCTCCAGGCGAAGCACTGTTGATGATTCCTGCTTTCTATTTATATATTTGGGTTTCTTGGGGTTGGTGATATCATTTCCTATGGTGATATCACCAACCCAAAGAAACCCAAACATATAAATAGAAAGCAGGAATCATCAACAGTGCTTTGCCTGGAGGCCCACTGAAGATGTTACCTAGCAGGGTGACGAAACGTTTGGAAATAAACCTTCCAGCTTAGTGAGCAAACCAACATCCAGAACCTCAAACTGAGCTAAAAATCTTCTCAATGCTCAATAACACATGTTCCATTCTGGTACTTCTTTTATGAGATACATTAGTGCCCTGGTACATTATCCAATACCTTGCAATATCTCAACCAATTAGAGTTGCATTTCCAGCCAATCAGCACAATTTTCTCATCCAGTATAAACTCTCACTCTTTTTGAAATTTTGCTTTTTTGCGTCTGTTTTGTTAAGTGCAAAACAAAAACAATATGTCATTTTTTGGAAATACTTAAGTTCTGCACGATCATGTGGTGACCTGGTTTATATACAGGGGAACCTTGATTGTCCGAACGATTGGCCAACTAGCTAAGTATCGTGTGGATAATTGGTTATTCAGTTAATCGATTAAATGCCTTTCCTCTGGGGATCGGAGATTTTAGTCTGCTCCCCGTTCAGCACTACCCTCACCTGCCATCCAACCCCTCCTCCTGCCCCCCCAAAACCACCCAACATCGCCCCTCCCCACCCATTTCCACGCCGCACCTCCGGTTTAGCCAGACTGTACACCAACACACACACAAATCTTTGTACTGCAACCTTTTGACAGGTTCCCCTTTTGCCCTGTACCGGACAGTGTTTGAGAGATTATCTAGGGAAGGGCGGGGTGGTTAGGGTACATCCCTCTGTTGAACTCGAGGGAAAGTGTGTGGAGAGAGACAGGGCGGGAGGTCAGTCATTTGGAGATGGTGCCTGGTTAATCACTGTAAACAAAAGACACGATCACTGCAGGAAACACGTCTTTGATGTAATGTTTCTAATCGGGACCTCGAGATCTCCTTTGGATAATCCGATTTTCGGATAATTGGTATTTGGATAATCGAGGTTCCTCTGTATTTTACCATCTTGCTTACGTTAGGGACTTTATTCCTTTTCTTTAGTTTGTCCATCACATCTATTCTGATGATGGCATCAGTGTAACCCAAGTGTTCTTACTTTTCTATGCCACAATAGTTGTCAGGACCCTTCACATGGGTCATCTACTCACAAACTACCTTCCTGCCACAACAACCATGCTAGCAATCCTTGCCCTCACTATGCATACACTAACTTTTATCAGCAGATAACCTTTCATGATGTAAAAAGGCCATCTTTGGGTCCGATAACATTGGCATCCTCTGTAAGGTCATTCTGCGCCACATACACCAGGCCCTTTATGTTGACTAGAATTTTTCTGTAGGCACAAATCTGAAACAAAAAGCATTCAGACCTTCACTTATACAAAAGCTGAGGTTTTTGTACACAATACATGTTGTGATCGAAACATTAGACCGCAAGAACCAAACCTAAGGCCCTTAAAAAGATTGCTAAAGGTCGATAACTTGAAAGCTGTGTGATAATGTTATTACAAATGTAACTGTAGAGTGAGAAAGTACAGAAATGCTCTTTATAACACCCATTAAATTTGTCCTTGCTAAAAAGCTCTTGCTCAGTCTTTGCTATCCCTTTGCTGTTTTGAAGGTTCCCAGGGATTCTTCTCTTACATTGTAGTGATTGCCTAAATATAAACTTTTAGTAATAGATGCTAGCAGTAATACATTACCAAGGTGGTCCTTTCAGTGCATGTAAATGATAGTCAGTACTAATCAGGAATGTTGTACATTCAACTGAGTGAAAACATTATATACTGTATAAGACACTTTGTGAAGTCAACAGAAATTGAAAAGCCAAAATTATCATCAATCTGCATTGAATTATTCTCATCAGTTAAATAATTTATCTGGTAACTGAACATATTTTCTTCTTTCTTTGTACAAAGCTTACACTGTACAATATGCATTGATTATTGTCATTTTCACACCTGGTATTGCTTTTAATGGAGGAAAAAGTCCTAGAAGTATCTGACTATGTTTGGAATTATAGAATGGCTCATTTGTATCCAATTTAAATGGTAGCACAATAACTCTGTGTACAACCTAAAGCAAATGATGCAATTCTACTATTTAAACTGAAACTGTAAGACTCAAATGTTAAATTAAATCCCACATGTACATTTCAAACACCCAAGCAAGAGTCTTGTTCATGAAAATTGATTGGGTCAGTTTTTCAATTGCAGGAGCCACTGAGTAGGGCTGTGACATTTATTGACTAATGTATTCCTGGAAATCTCCACAGGATCCTGATGCTTCCAAATTGTAAGGAAAATTTTAAAGAAAAAGCTGGGGAGAGGATCCAGGAAGACATTTGTGATATTTAGCCAGCTGACCAATCTTAGTCATTTGTATTTGCCACTTCTACCAGTATGTGGTACTGCGCAAGGGGTGTTTCATGTTGCTCCCTGCCTTCTTCATCTTTATTTTGGGTCTATCTGGTGGTAAGACCATTAGGCATACGAGCAGAAATCAGGCCATACAGCCCATCAGGTCTGCTCCACTATTTAATCATGACTGATAGGTTTTTCAACCCCATTCTCCTGCTTTCATAAAACATAGAACATAGAACAATACAGCACAGAACAGGCCCTTCGGCCCTCGATGTTGTGTCGACCCGTGAACTATTCTCAGCTCGTCCCCCTACACTATCCCATCATCATCCATGTGCCTATCCAAGGATTGTTTAAATCGCCCATGTTGGCAGGTAGGGCATTCCACGCCCTTACCACTCTCTGAGTAAAGAACCTGCCTCTGACATCTGTATCACCCCTCAATTTGTAGTTATGCCCCCTCCTACAAGCTGACATCATCATCCTAGGAAAAAGATTTCCTCCGTCTACCCAATCTAATCTGATCATCTTGTATGCCTCTATCAAATCCCCTCTTAGCCTTCTTCTTTTCAATGAAAACAGACCTTTCCTCTCAGCCATTCCTCATAAGACCTTCCCTCTAGACTAGGCAACATCCTGGTAAATCTCCTCTGCATCTTTTCCAATGCTTCCACATCCTTTCTGTAATTGGGTAACCAGAATTGTACATAATATTCCACATGCGGTCACACTAGCGTTTTGTACAGTTACAGCATGATATTGCGGCTCCGGAACTCAATCCCTCTACCAATGAAACCTAACACACTGTATGCCTTCTTAACAGCACTATCAACCTGGGTGGCAACTTTCAGGGATCTGTGTACATGGACTCTAAGATCCCTCTGCACATCCACACTACCAAGAATCTTTCCATTGACCCAGTACTCTGCCTTCCTGTTATTCTTCCCAAAGTGCATCACCTCACATTTAGCTGCATTGAACTCCATTTGCCACCTCTCAGACCAATTCTGCAGTTTATCCAAGTCCCCCTGCAACCTTTAACATTCTTCCAAACTGTCCACTACTCCACTGACTTTAGTGTCATCTGCAAATTTACTAATCAATCCACCTATGCCTGCGTCTAAGTCATTATAAAAATAACAACAGTGGTCCCAAAACAGATCCTTGTGGCCCACCACTAGTAACCAGACTCCAGTCTGAATATTTTCTACCAAGCACTACCTGCAGCCTTCTTTCAGAAAGCCTGTTTCTAATCCAAACTGCGAAATCAGCCTCAATTCCATGGCTCTGCATTTTCTCCAGCAGCCTACCATATCAAAGACTGATCAAAGGCTTTACTGAAGTCCATGTATACCACATCAACTGCCCTACCCTCATCTACATGCTTGCTCATAATAAAAGCATATATTGCAGGATACCAATAAGTACAACAACAATTTGGTCAGACATGATTACTAGTACCTTGGGGAGCTGGTACAGATATATTTGCTCCCACTGTAATCTAGGATGGAATTCCTTGTCTCCATCCAGAGAGTGTGTGTTATCTGTAAATTGGATAAAGCCAATGGAACATGAACATTAACCACTTCTAACAACACTTGCCACCAGTTAACATGTTAAGTTCCTTAAGGCATTTGTTCACACTCTAAAGGGGGCCAACTGGTGATTTCCAATTTGGAAAACACCAAATCCCAGCAATCTGCTGCACATTTTATTTTTAAAACAAGTTTTATTTTTGCCAACAGGTGTTTTGCTGTGCGAACAGGCACAGTCTTATTCTGTCCTTTTGAATTGCTGCTTCCTCTCTTGTGTAAGGGAGCAGCAGGCTCCAGCTCGGCTGGCTTCTGCCTTTAACCTTCCTGTCTCAACGGGCCAAGCCATGCAGACCTCAGTGATGTTGTTTGTTTCTCTATCTTTGACTATCCTGTCTCAACAGACAAATATAATTCAGTGACATCGCTTGTTTGTCTACTTCTGAAGATTTATTTTTTAGTTCTGCCTTTTTAACAGTGCAGATGTTCCTCATACATGGCAGAAGGTTTTTAATTCTTGACATGTTCAAGGAATTTTTGTATGTGAGGGCAATTAATGTTGTTTTCAGCTTCCTCCTTTAGACAGCTTATTATTCACCTTAAAGCTCCTTTTCTATCATTTTTTCTTCTACTTAAATAGCGAATGCCACAAGCCCATTGAATTGCAGAATAGGAAATTAATTATCAGCATCTCTGTACACACAAACAAATAGATTTTGACTAGGAATTATTTGCTCACAATCCGGAATAACAATGCTGACTAGTTTATCTCCTCAGTAATTATGAACAGCTGCAAAATCTCACGTCCCAACTTTTGCCCCTGCTAAGTTCAACCAACTAACTGAACGTTGAGGCCACCTTCAGCCCACTTCATGCATTATCAGTATTGTGTCAAACACAAGTGCAGCCCAGGGATGGGACTCAACAATTATCCAGACATTAGATTCAAAGTTCAAGTATCACCCTTCTGAAATCTTCTTAGAATCTGACTGTAAATAAATGATTTCATGACGTGCACTAAATATAACTGAATGACAGACTGAAAGCTCTTTTAGATGACTTTCCAGTACATAGGTAGAATAAAAGAAGCAATTATATGTGCACATAAAGTGGGAGGCAGTGTTCAAGCATCTCCTATGTCCTCGTTCTAAACAAATAATTAAGAGTAGGAAAGGTAGCCATTTTAAAGATAAAGCTTTCTGCTTGATGTACATTCACTTTCTAAAATCACAAACTGCAACTAGGCTTTGATCATTTATGTTTACAATCAGTGCCCTCTGTATTTCAAAATAATGATAGCAATTCCTCTCCAGATCTCACAAAGGGCAAGAGGGCTGGACTGCACTGATATATCCTAAATGCCAAAAGTGACCACACTTGAAAAATACTTAGAACATAGAACATAGAAGAAAGAACATTACAGCACAGTACAGGCCCTTCGGCCCTTGATGTTGCGCTGACCTGTGAAATCACTCTAAAGCCCATCTAAACCTACACTATTCCATGTTTATCCATATGTCTATCTAATGACAATTTAAATGCCCTTAAAGTTGGAGAGACTACCACTGTTGCAGGCAAGTTTTTCCACGCCCCTACTACTCTCTAATAAAGAAACTACCTCTGACATTTGTCTTATATCTATCACCCCTCAATTAAAAGCTATGTCCCCTTATGCTAGCCATCACCATCCGAGGAAAAAGGCTCTCACTGTCCAACCTATCTAACTCTTATTATCTTACATGTCTCAATTAAGACACCTCTCAACCTTCTCTCGAATGAAAACAACCTCAAGTCCCCCAGCCTTTTGCCGTAAGACCTTCCCTCCATACCAGGCAACATCCTAGTAAATCTCCTCTTTCCAAAGCTTTCACATCCTTCCAATAATGCGGTGATCAGAACTGAATGCAGTACTCCAAGTGCGGCCGTACCAGAGTTTTGTACAACTGCAACATGACCACATGGCACCAAAACTCAAACCCTCTACTAACAAAAGCTAACACATCATATGCCTTCTTAACAACTTTGGGTGGCAACCTTCAGGGATCTATGTACATGGACACTAAGATTTCTCTGTTCATCTACACCAAGAATTTTACCATTAGCCCAGTACTCTTTATTTCTGTTGCTCATTCCAAAGTGAAAAACCTCACATTTTTCCGCATTAAACTCCATTTGCCACCCTTCTGCCCAGCTCTGCAGCTTATCTGTGTCCCTCTGTAACCTACAACATCCTTTGGCACTATCCACAACTCCACTGACCTTAGTATCATCCACAAATTTACTAACCCATTTCTAAGTCTTCATCCAGATCATTTATAAAAATGACAAAAGCAGTGGTCCCAAAACAGATCCTTGTGGTACCCACTAGTAACTGAACTCAAGGATGAACATTTCCCAAAAACCACCATCTCTGTCTTCTTTCAGCTAGCCAATTTCAGATCCAAACCGCGAAATCACCCTCAATCCCATGCCTCCATATTTTGTGCAATAGCCTATCATGGGGAACTTTATCATACGCCTTACTGAAATCCATATATACCACATCAAACACTCTACCCTCATCCACCTGTTTGGTCACCTTCTCAAAAAACCTCAGTAAGGTTTGTGAGGCATGACATACCCTTCACAAAATCATGTTGACTATTCCTAATCATTTCTCAATGATTACAAATTCTATGTCTTATAACCTTTTCTAACACTTTATCTACAACTGAAGTAAAGCTCATTGGTCTATAATTACCAGGATTGTCTCTACTCCCCTTCTTGAACAAGAGGACAATATTTATGTTCCTCCTGTCTTCTGGCACTATTCCTGTAGGAGAAAGTGAGTCTGCAGATGCTGGAGATCAAAGTTGAAACTTTATTGCTGGAACAGCACAGCAGGTCAGGCAGCATCCAGGGAACAGGAGATTCGACGTTTCGGGCACAGGCCCTTCTTCAGGAATGAATGACGTTTCGGGCACAGGCCCTTCTTCAGGAATGAAGAAGGGCCTGTGCCCGAAACGTCGAATCTCCTGTTCCCTGGATGCTGCCTGACCTGCTGTGCTGTTCCAGCAATAAAGTTTCAACACTATTCCTGTAGACAATGATGACATAAAGATCAAAGCCAAAGGCTTTGCAATCTCCTCCCTGGCTTTCCAGAGAATCCTAGGATAAACTCCATCTGGCCCAGGGAACTTATCTATTTTCACACTTTCCAGGATTGCTAATACCTCTACCTTGTGAGCCACAATCCCATCTATTTTAGTCGCCTGTATCTCAGTATTTTCTTTTTCCAGTGTGAATACTGATGAAAAATATTCATTTAGTGCTTCCCCATCTCCTCAGACACCACGCACAACTTCGCACTGCTATCCTTGATATGCCCTAACCTTACTCTAGTCATTCTTTTATTCCTGGCATATCTATAGAAAGCCTTAGGCTTTTCCTTGATCCTATCTGCCAACGACCCCTCATGTCCCCACCTGGCTCTTAGGTCCCTCTTTAGGCGTCACCTGGCTAACTTGTAACTCTCAAGTGCCCTAACTGAGCCTTCACATCTATTCCTTGCATAATTTGGCGATGCCGGTGTTGGACTGGGGTGTACAAAGTTAAAAATCACACAACACAAGATTATAGTCCAACAGGTTTAATTGGAAGCACACTAGCTTTCGGAACGCCGCTCCTTCATCAGGTGATTGTGGAGGACACAATTGTAAGGCACAGAATTTGTAGCAAAAATTTACAGTGTGATGTAACTGAAATTATACATTGAAAAATACCTTGATTGTCTGTTGAGTCTTTCATCTGTTTGAATACCGTGGTAATTTCACTTCTTTCATGTGTAAATCACAAAACCTTTTTTTAAAAGTTGCATTCTAAGGTTAGCTGTAACAATGGGTGATAGTTAGACAATATGTTGAAGGTGTTAGCCCCCTGTGTTCTCTGTCTATGCCATGATGTTTAGATTGATTCTAATCTAAAAAGTGAGATAACAGAGTTTTACATGAATTCATGCAGTTTTTGAGCAAAGTACAATGTAACTCTGCAAGTACAAATTCACTCCACAAAATATATGTGTGCATGTTGGTCTTTGTGTATGTCTGTGTATGTGTCTGTCTGGGTTGGGGGTTGTGAGTGTGAGAGACAGTGTATATGTATGTGTGTGTAGTGAGTGTAGAGTGTCTTAAGTCTGTGAGGGGGTGCACGTGTGAGTGTGGGAGTGTGTCTGGTGTGGGAGGTTGTGAGTGTCTGTGAGAGAGTGTATATGTGTGTGTGCATGAGTATAGAATGGTCTAAGTCTCTGAGAGGATGCCCGTATGAGTGTGGGAGTGTGTATGTCTGTAAGGGTGTGTGTGAGTGTCTGTGTATGTGTGTGTGTGTGTGTAGGAGTGTCTGTGTGTATGTATAGTGCAATGGTGATCACCTGTAGTGTGACATGAACCCAAGGTCCCGGTTGAGGCCCTCTCTATGGGTACGGAACTTAGCTATCAGCCTCTGCTCGGCCACTTTTCACTGCTGACTGTCCCGAAGGCAGACTTTAGGACATAAATCCTGGGGATTTATCTATTTTTATGCATTTCAGGACATTCAGCACTTCCTCCTCTGTAATATGGACATTTTAAGATGTCACCATCTATTTCCCTACATTCTATAGCTTCCATGTCCTTCTTCACAGTAAACACTAATGCAAAATACTCATTTACTATCTCCCCCATCTCCTGCAGCTCCACACAAAGGCCGCCTTGCTGATCATTGTGGGACCCTATTCACTCCCGAGTTACCCTTTTGTCCTTAATGTATTTATAAAAACCCTTTGGATTCTCTTTAATCCTATTTGCCAAAGATATCTCATGTCCCCTTTTTGCCCTCCTGATTTCCCTCTTCAGTATACTCCTACTGCTTTTATACTCTTCTAAGGATTCATTCAATCTCTGCTGTCTGTATTTGACATATTCTTCCTTCTTTTTCTTAACCAAACCCACAAGTTCTCAAGTCATCCAGCATTCCCTACACCTACCAGCCTTTCCTTTCACTCTAACAAGAATATACAATCTCTGGACTCTCATATTCTCATTTCTGAAGGCTTCCCATTTTCCAACCTTCCCTTTACCTGAGAATATCTGCCCCCAATCAGCTTTTGAAAGTTCTTGTCTAATACCATCAAAATTAGCCTTCCTCCAATTTAAAACTTCAACTTTTAGATCTGGTCTATTCTTTTCCATCATTATTTTAAAACTAATAGAATTATGCTCACTGGCCCCAAAGTGACTGACACCTCAGTCACCTGCCCTGCCTTATTTCCCAAGAGTTGGTCAAGTTTTGCACCAGACTGACTCAGAAAATTTTCTTGTACACATTTAACAAATTCCTCTCCATCTAAATCCTTAACACTATGGCAGTTCCAGTCTATGTTTGGAAAAGTAAAATCCTCGACCATAACCATCCTATTATTCTTACAGATAACTGAAATCTCCTTACAAATTTGTTTCTGACTATTAGGGGTCTATAATAAAATCCCAATAAGATGATCATCCCTTTCTTATTTCTCAGTTCCACGCAAATAACTTCCCTGAATGTATGTTTGGGAATATCCTCCCTAAGTACAGCTGTAATGCTATCTCTTATCAAAAATGCTACTACCCTCTGCTCTTGCCTCCCTTTCTATCCTTCCTGTAGCATTTGTATCCTGGAACATTAAGCTGCCAGTCCTGTCCATCCCTGAGCCACGTTTCTGTAATTGCTATGATATCCCAGTCCCATGTTCCTCACGATGCCCTCAGTTCATCTGCCTTCCCTGTTAGGCCTCTTGCATTGAAATAAATGCAGTTTAGTTTATCAGTCCTACCTTATTCTCTGCTATGTTCCTGCTTGCCCTGACTATTTGGCTCACCTCTTTTCCCAACTGTACCAGTCTCAGATTGATCTCTTTCCTCAGTATAAGCCCCAACGCTGATTCCTGTCACACACCCCTCATTGCATTTGCCAACCAGAAAATGACCCATTTATGCTCTCTCAGAACTCTCTTGAAAAACACAGCAGGTCCAGCAGCATCTATGGAGACAAAGCAGAGTTAATGTTTTGGGTCCAGTGACCCTTCTTCAGAACTGCTTCAGCAATTTCTGATTTTGTTTCTGATTTCCAGCATCTGCAGTTCTTTGGTTTTTCATTTATTCTTTCTCTTTGTTTCCTGCTAGTTAGCTAATCTTCTAGCTAAGGGATATGTAACCCCCTGAATTATAAGCCTTCATTTTTCTCAGTAACCTTTGATTTGTCTGCTGGAAATCAAATACAGTACTTACACTGGTTCTCTTTTATCCGCAACACAACTACTTCCTCAAAACACTCCCAACAAATTGATTAAATGTGATTTTCCTTTAACAATGTTGACTGATTATCTTGAGTTTTCTATGTGTTTAGTTATTATGTCTTTATTAATGGCTTCTAACATTTTCCCTATCACTGATGTTAAGCTAACCGGCCTGTAGTTTTCATCTTTCTGTCTTATGTTTTGAATAAAAGAGCTACGCTTGCTATTTTCCAGTCTAATGGAACCTTCCACAAATCTAAGGAATTTTGGAAAATTTAAAAAAAATCTCAGTGACCATTTTATTTAAGGCTTGAAGATAAAATCCATCAGGATTCCTTGACTTGTCAGTCCACAACTCTGATCATTTACTCAGTGCCATTTCTTTGGTGATTGTGATTTCCCTGAATTGCTCGCTCCTTCCCTCCCACTTTGTCATTTACAGGTACTTTTGTGATGTTTCTTGTATCCTCTGCACTGACAGCCAACCAACTGCAGGACTGTGTCAAATGATTGGAAATGAAAATCTTGTAATGCCAAAATGAATAAAATTTCAATGGACTCACAATCCTTCATTATTTCTTTTCATTATCTGCAAATGTGATATTTAACTGCTGATGGAGCTGGTGACCACACTCTGATTCAATATATTGGTTTTGTTTTCACTGCTTATCTGCCTTACTTCCCACAGTTTGTCTTTCATTTATCTGTTCAACATTCAGGAACATTATGCAATTTGGTTAAGTGTCTCTGACTGTTTCCAGCCATTTTTCATGATTCATCTGGTTTCTTTTGATTTACTTTCTTTTATTTTTTTTTATTTGCAGTTTTTACTGTATTAACACTTTATTTGCCATGTCTCTCTCCTTCAGGCACTCATGCTGCAGGAGGCTATTCAGCACATTGTGCCAATGCTAGCCCTTTGGTAGAATTGCCAAATAATCATATTCCCACACACTTTTCCTCATATTACTGTAAATTATTTTCTTTCACATATTCACACAATTCTCTTTTGAATATTATCTTCAAATCCTCATCCAACATCCTATAATGCTGTGTGTTCCAGATTATAATTATGGAAATATTATTACTTTGTCTCATATCAGATCCTTGTGCCCTTAAATCTGTAACCTCTGACTAACAACACTTTTGCTACTCAAAATAGTTTCTCCCTATTTACTCGATCAAAGCCATTCATCAATTTCAACATCCGTATCAAACCTCATCTTGTCTTCCCTACTCTAAGGAATATAACCTCAGTTCCACTTATTCTCTGACATACTGAAATACCTTATCAGTGGTACCATTTTGGTAAACATGTTCTGCACCCTCTCTAAGGCTTAGACATCCTCCCTTAGAGAATTAACCATTTATTTCAGAAAATATGGTTTAACTTTCTTGGAATTGCATTCTCCAGTTAATAAAGTCAAAGGTTCAGTATGTTTTTTAAACAGTCTTTTCAAATTATCCTTCTACCTTCAGATTTGTATACATACAAACATAGATCTCTCTGCTCCTGCACCCCATTGATAATTGTACCATTTATTTCACCTCTCTTCTAATTTAAAATTAATCATTTCACACTGTTATGGATTAAATTTAATCTGACATGTGTGTATCCATTTCATTAGTGCCCTGTTGGAGTCTGTTTTTCACTGTTTACTACATTTGTAATCTTCATATCATCTGTAAGTATTGAAAAGACACCTGTGTACTCATGTCCTGAATATTAGTATATATCAAAAACAGTGGTGGTCCTAATACTGACCCCTGGGGTACCAATATATAGTTCCTTCCTGTATGAAGAACAGTCATTCACCACTGTTCTCTACTTTTTGTCCACAACCAATGTGTCTCCCTTTTTAATCCAGTGGTCTTTAATTTATCATACAATTCTATTATGTGCTGTTTTGTCAAATGTCTTTTGAAAAGCAATATACACAAAATTAGCTGCATGATTCACAATACTCCTTTCTGCTATATAATTGAAGTACTCAATCAAGTTGGTCAAGCACAATTTTCTTTGAACAAATTCATGCTGACTGTCACTTGTTAAGTGAAGTGTTTTCAAATACCACTAAATTTTGCCCTGGATTATTGTCTCTGAACATTTCCTCAATGTTAGGCTGATTGTCCAGTATTTTATCCCTCTTCTCTTTATTAAACAGGGATGGAACATTTGAAGTCATTCATCCTCTGATATCATCACCATATATGAGGATGAAAGAAAATTATGGTCTGGCGCAACACAACTTTAACTAATTTTTTTCTTAATCTTCTCAGTGATCTAGGGTGCATTCTTTGACTATTATTATTCTTATTTATGTGATCATATAAGCTTTTAGATTCCCTTTTGTTTTCGCCAATAATCTATTTCCGTACTCCATCTTTTCCCATCTTTTTCCTTTTTTAATTCTCCTCTATCCTTCTTTTTTTAAACTTGGTTGTCTACTGCATCATGAACCTTACATTGATCATAACCTTTATTTGTTGATCTTACTTTAATTTCTATATAGGTTGCTATACAAAGACTTAAGTTCCTTACTTTCCCTTAATAGGAATGCGACAACTTTGTACCTAAACCACTCCTCTTTGAAGGTCTACAATTGTTCAATTACATTTTTTACCATCACATTTTGATCCTTTTACAACTCATTAAAGTTAATCCTCCTCCAGTTAGTATTTTTATGTTAGATTGAGTCTTGCATTTTTTTCCATAATTATTCTAAACTAGAAAATATTGTGCTTACTGTTTCTGAAAGGTCTGAATCATGCTCAACGTGAACCAATTCATTTCTTGTGAGCGGTTCTGCATTGTGTCCTTCCATGTGACTGGAACACATTGATCAAAAAAGTTTTTTTTTGTACATTTCACAAATTCCTCCCTTTCCTGCTATTTTAAAATGCTGCACTCCTAATCCATATTAGGATAATTGAAGTCCAATTAAAGTTTCACATTATCACTGTCTTGTAATTTTTCAGAAGTCTTTAAGAATTGCCTAGTTAATATAGATAAAAATGTAGGTGATTCCCCTTCCCAACTTTTATTCCATTTACCCTGTGAACATTTGTCAAGGAAGTAGTGAACATAAACAACAAATAACTATAACAAAACTGAAAAGGCAGAGGGACAAGAGATGGAAAATGTTGAGTCTTTTTGTGGAGTTCATCTGATCCTTGTAACTTTTATTTTTTTTGCCATAATCAAAAGTTAGACCATAATATCGGAGCAGAATTGGACCATTTAACCCATTAATTTGCTGTGCTGTTTGATCATGGCTGAGATGTTTTTCAGCCCTAATCTCCTTCCTTTTCCTCATAACCATTGGTCCCTTTACTAAACAAGTTCTTAGTTTAAGAGATTTTTTCACCTCTGCAGGTCTGGCTATTTTGATTCCAAGCTTGTAACATACTTTTCTAATTTGTTCATCGGACATGGGATTGCTAGCTAGACTAGCATATTTTGCCCATCCCAAATTGCCAGAGGGTAGTTCAGAGTTAACCCATTGCTGTGGATCTACATGCAAGGCAGACTGTGTAAGGATGGCAGATTTTCTTCCCTGAAGGACATTGGCAAGTCAGATCATTTTTTATGGGTAAAAACAATGACTGCAGATGCTGGAAACCAGAGTCTAGATTAGAGAGGAGGAAAACGTCTTCAAGGCAGGCATCCTCCCCACCCCCCACCCTCCTCTCACTTATCTCTCCACACTTCAGGCTCTCTGCCTGTATTCCTGATGAAGGGCTTTTGCCCGAAACGTCAATTTTACTGCTCCTCGGATGCTGCCTGAACTGCTGTGCTTTTCCAGCACCACTCTAATCTAGATCTTTTTTTATGACAATGGACACCATTAAGATAGGCTTTAATCAATCTAAATTTTACCTAAATCAAATTTCACCATCTGCCACGGTACAATTCGAACCCATGTCCCCAGTACCTTAGCCTGGGATTCTATGACATCATCAGTAATCTACAGCCTCTCATTAACATGGTATATTTATGCTATTGTTAAAGGAACTGAACAGGTGGAAATCTGTTATCTGGTGCTCTGAATAAAATTATATATTAAGTTGATATGATTAAAATTATTGTTAAATTTATAACTGATGTACCATATGGGCTGGTTGCTTGAAAATTGAAAATTCAGCGGAGATAAGATTGTTGTTGCTTTAATCATACGAGGAATGGAGAACAGAGAATTGTCTCAATAAAATGATCAAACAATTGTTGAGGCTGCCAAAATATAACGGGCCAATTGCTGAGCCTCTGTTTCAGCCTATCTGGAATCAAGCATGCAGGTAGCAAGCACTGAGCAAAGTATATGGAACTGTGTTCCAGGTGGAGAGCTAGCTAGCTCAAGAGAAAGATCAAGTGCTTGAAGTTGAGAAGGAGAGAACTCCTCACTCCCTCTGCTCCATGGCTTGGACAATTCCAAGCAACTTTGCATTTATGGACATAGGAGTTTAAATCTTACTGAGTTAAAGTTTCTTTTTGAGTGCCAAATAAATGCATTGTGTATAAACAGTAATTTTGGAGTCTTGAGTTTTTAATGTCCATATTAACCTCTGACCTAAGTAAAAGGGATACATTATGCTATATACTACACAAGTGGATGCAGATGTTTATCATCCTTTCTACAAATCCACAATGCAAAGTGGGCATATACTGTCTGACGGAGGCTAGAGATAGCTTTAGCAATCATCTATGTATCAACATTGATCAGTTCCAGGGAAAGAATTGCTTTGTTGAAAGTGTATAAAATAAGAACAGAAGAGATCATTGAACTCTCAAGCTTGTCTGTTCCCCACATCCGCTCAACCATGAATGTGATGGTACATTAGATATCGCTCAGAGAGTCTAATTTGCTGTAGAAACACACACTTCTTAGATGCATTTTGGAGTATGCAGATATGAATATTGTTGGTAGAGACTCCAATATATGACTGACCAGAACTTTTCCTGCTCTAACATACTGCCATTGGCATATGCTACAGATTGATACTCAACTTGTTAGCCACATCTTCCTTTGACATCAAGTCCTGAACAGGGCTTACCTCCAGAATGTCTAGTTCAGAGGCAAGAATGCTACCCACTGTGACATAAAATCTCCTCGTAATCCCATATACCCTTTCCTTATAATAAAAATTGACAATCTTGATATTGAAAAATTTAACTGTCACTGCAATCAGAGCCTTTTTGGAAGAGGAAATATCCAATTTCCACTAACTTTTGTCTGAAGAGAGTGCTTCCTGATTTAATTCCTGATCTGACAAGCTCTAATCTTGGGGTTATACCACATTGTTCTAAACTTTCCCATCAAGAGGAAATAGCTTCTCTCTTGCCTGTTAATTCCTTTTATCATTTTGAAAACCTCAATTAAATCACACTTCAACCTTCTGAATTTAAAGGAATATTGTATAGCCACTCTCAAACAGTGACTCATTTAGCCTTAGTGTCATTATGATAAATCTTTACCAATTGCCCCCCGAAGCCAATGAATCACTCTTGAAATATGTTGCCTAGGATGTTCCACGTGGTGATCTAACCAAGATTGTTTTACAGCTGAAACATCACTTTTTCCCTTTTGTATTCCTGATTCCTTAAGACAAAAGCAAATGTTCGAAAAAACATTTAAAATACTTTTTGTACTTGACCACTTAGTACTTGGGTGGCACAGTGGCTCAGTGGTTAGCACTGTTCCTCACAGCACCAGAGTCGAAGAGTGTGCTGGAAAAGCACAGCCGGTCAGGTAGCACCAGGGCTTATGCCTGAAACATCGATTCTCCTGCTCCTCGGATGTTGCCTGACCGGCTGTGCTCTTCCAGCACCACACTCTTTTACTCTGACCTCCAGCATCTGCAGTCCTCACTTTCTCTGCACAGCACCAGGGACCCAGGTTCAATTCCACACCATGTGGCAGGGTCACTGAACCTGAAATTGATTGGTCAGTGGATATCTACTGTTAGTAGCTGGAGAACTTAATAAGTACTTTGCGTCAGTCTTCACAGTGAAGGACATGAGTAATATCCCAACAATTAAAGGGAGTCAGGGGGCTGAGTTGAGTATGGTTGCCATTACAAAAGAGATAGTGCTAGAAACGCTAAAATGTCTTAAAATTGACAAATCTCCTGGCCCCGATGGGCTACATTCTAGAGTTCTGAGGGAGGTGGCTGTGGGATAGTCTGGCACAGATTTACTTATCGAGAGTGAAACATGGCAGGTAAGCCCTCTTGTGGTGTCATGGTCCCCAGAATAGGGAGACCTGAGTTCAAGTCCCACCTGCTCCAGAGGCGTGCAATCACATTTCTGAGTAGTGTGATTTGAGAAATTGGTTGTTTTTTCCTTTTAAATATTTGCAACATTGCAGGTATGCAGTCCCTGTCTCCCCATTGTTTCTATGCCAGTTTATGATTATTTTTCATCAACCTGTTCAGGCAGGCGTTGTGAAACCTCTGAGGCAATTGGAATTTTAACCTGCACCTTCCAGACTGGAGGTAGAGATTCCGCCATTGCATCTCAAAAGCTCTTTAGTTATTTTTTCAAAGAAGGGAGACAATAATTGTGTCAACTGAGCTTCAGTACATACACTGAGTATGGTGAATGCATGGTATTTGCAGAGAGACACGGAGAAAGTATAAGTGGATCAAGGAAGACATTGAATTAAAATGCAGAGACCATCAGCAATCTGTATGTTTGTTCTTGATTCTGTCAGTATGAGGTCAACCTCACAGACAGGACGTCTGTTCATGCTGATAACAATAAAATGACCACTTGCTCCATTCTCAGGTGGCACAACCTCCTGTTTCTCTGCTGCCAGTTCAAAACCGCACATGTCACTTCTCAGCAAAAAATAAATGTGGGACCACTATCAGGTGGAAACATCTGGTCACAGGGTTAGTGCAGAGTCCTGCCGATCACATTGCAGTGATATTTTAAAATCATCTGTTAACTCTGTTTAAAGTTTCCATTTCAGGACAAACCGGTGGGCTCCATGGAACTCAACATACGAGGAACGGCTGAGGATCCTGGGATTGTACTCATTGGAGTTTAGAAGGTTAAGGGGAGATCTAATAGAAACTTACAAGATAATACATGGCTTGGAAAGGGTGGACACTAAGAAATTGTTTCCGTTAGGCGAGGAGACTAGGCCCTGTGGGCACAGCCTTAGAATTAGAGGGGGGTCAATTCAGAACAGAAATGCGGAGACATTTCTTCAGCCAGAGAGTGGTGGGCCTGTGGAATTCATTGCCGCGGAGTGCAGTGGAGGCCGGGACGCTAAATGTCTTCAAGGCAGAGATTGATAAATTCTTGATGTCACAAGAAATTAAGGGCTACGGGGAGAATGCGGGTAAGTGGAGTTGAAATGCCCATCAGCCATGATTGAATGGCGGAGTGGACTCGATGGGCCGAATGGCCTTACTTCCACTCCTATGTCTTATGGTCTTATGGTTAGTGGTTGTGTGCAAATAGCTAGATTAATTGTCCACTTTTAGAAAAAGTATTTAAACATAAAACTGATGAAGAGCTGGTCAATATCCAGGCTTGCACTGACAAGTTGCAAATATCATTTGTGCCACACAAATGCCCGGAAATGACCATCACCAATAAGAGAGAATTTAACCACTACCCCTTGACATTCAATAATGTTACCATCACTGAACTCCCTCATGATCAACATTGACCAGAAATTCAATCGGACTCATCACATAAGCACATTGGCTACAAGAGCAAGTCAGAGGCTATGACTACTGCAGTGAGTAATTCACCCCCTAACTCCCCAAAACTTGTCTATCATCTGCAAGGCACAAGTCAAGAGTGTGATGGAATACTTCCCACTTGCCTAGATGAGCTCCAATAACACTAAAGAAGCATGGCACCATCTAGGACAAAACAGCCTGCTTGATTTGCACTACATCCATAACATCCACTCCCTCCACCACCAATGCTCAGTAGCAACAATGTGTTCTATCTGCAAGATGCATTGCAGAAATTCACCAAAGATCCTGAAAACCCAAGACCACTTCCATTTAGAAGGACAAGAACAGCAGATACATGGGAATACCAACACCTCTCCAAGCCACCCACATTCCTCAATTGGAAATATATCGCCATTCCCTCCATTATGGCATTATGGGTCATACTCAGTGATTCAAGAAGGCAGCTCACCAAAGCTTCTCAAGGGCAGCTCGAGACAGGTGATAATTCCCAGCCTGGCCAGTAACACCCACGTCCCATGCTGGAATAAAAAAAAAGTATCTCCCAAACAGTTAATGTTAGGTCCCCATGTATTAGCAGCAGTTTTTCAACTTCCTCATCTATGCAAACAGATGCAAAAACATCCATTTAACTGGTCTACCATTTCCTAGTTGTCCATTGTATTATTGACTGCGTCTAAAATTAACGTGTTCAAATACTCTTTCTCTTGATATATCTATTAAAATATTAACACTTTGTTTTAAAACTTAACATTTTGATACTCCCTTTTTGCATCAAATTATTTAGGTCTTCGTTGTTTTTCTAGGTATCCCAGTTCATAGAGTCATAGAGTCATAGAGATGTACAGCATGGAAACAGACCCTTCGGTCCAACTCGTCCAAGCCGAACAGATATCCCAACCCAATCTAGTCCCACCTGCCAGCACCCGGTCCATATCTCTCCAAACCTTTCCTATTCATATACCCATCCAGATGCCTTTTAAATGTTGCAATTGTACTAGCCTCCACCATTTACTCTGGCAGCTCATTCCATACACGGACCACCCTCTGCATGAAAAAGTTGCCCCTTAGGTCTCTTTTATATCTTTCCCCTCTTACCCTAAACCTATGCCCTCTAGTTCTGGACTCCCCCACCCTAGGGAAAAGACTTTGTCTATTTATCCTATCCATGCCCCTCATGACTTTATAAACTTCTATAAGGTCACCCCTCAGCCTCCGACACTCCAGCCCTAGGCTAGTCAACCACTGCCTAGAGCTCAAATCCTCCAATCCTGGCAACATCCTTGTAAATCTTTTCTGAACCCTTTCAAGTTTCACAATATCCTTCCGATAGTAAGGAGACCAGAAATGCATGCAATATTCCAACAGTGGCCTAACCAATGTCCTGTACAACTGCAGCATGACCTCCTAACTCCTGTACTCAATATTCTGACCCATAAAGGAAAGCATATCAAGTGCCTTCTTCACTATCCTATCTATCTGTGACTCCACTTTCAAGGAACTATGAACCTGCACTCCAAGATCTCTTTGTTCAGCAACACTCCCCAGGATGTTACCATTAAGTGTCTAAGTCCTGTTAAGTCCTTTCCAAAATTTTTATTTCTCCTTGCATTTAGGTAAATCTTTGCTACACACTTGTTAAGTATAACAAAAGTTAGGTGTAATAAATTCAGTCATTCTATATTTCGTGCAAATCCTGTAAACACTGTTACATGTACATGGAATGTTGTCATTGCAGTTAATGACTTCTTCCTCTTCTGTAAATATGAAATTACATTATTGAAATTTCCATCAAGGCAATCACCATGCTGTTGCACGTGATGTTCTGTATTATAATCACCATACACGTTTTAAACCTTCATTCTATCTACCAGAATATAGCAATAGCTGTCCAAACTAATGTGTCATAATTGGTTTGTAATATTCATCAAGTTTAATTCTATCAATAATAGTCAGGAAAATCTGTTGCAAACTCAAAGATTTTAAACTCTTAATGTTCCTGTTTGGTTCAGTAATAGCACTCGAGTCTGTGAATTTATATGGTCATGGGATCAATTTCCACTCTGCAGCTTGAGTATGTAATTTTGATTGATAAATCAGTTTGCGATACATTGTCAGAGGTGCTACGTCAAATAGTGGTATAAAATGCCTATTGAGATTAATAAAAAAGCTGCAATAGAATCATTTCACAAACTACAAGGGGTGTTCTGTTGTCCTGGCTAATTATTACATACATTGGTATACATGCAAACTGACCAATCAGCCCAACCAGTGCATGCAGTTTATGTGACAGGCAACCTCAGCATAGACAATCTGCTCATTATTTTATATTGAATCATACTGTACATAGATCAGTTGGTGACATATCAGTGACAATAATGGTTGATAATTAATTGGCTATGAAGTGCGAAGAACATCCAGAGGATGTAACAGGGAAATATTTATGTGCAAGTTCTTTCTTCCACTTATCAGTATTTGTTTTGAAGCAAATAAACATAACAATCCACAGAACATTAAATCAGGAATGAAAATAAATGCTCTGTTACTTTCAAACCATAAATTAATTGATTAACATTGCCTCATTGTTGGCAAGCACTGTAAAACATAATAAAAACATTTTACTTTCAACGTTAAACAATAACTTATTTGTACTGAAAACCATTCCATAGAAAGCAAGCAATGCAAGAACACACAGAAAACTAAAGGCAACTGTCATTGCCTGTCTCTCCAATCTACAGGGAATAAAGATCTATTCATCCACTTTGTCTAATAAATGTATCTTAATATACAGCTTTGTGGTTTTAATACACACAGCACACTATGGTTATAATTCTACCACTGGGAATATTACATTCGTTAGGAAAACACAAGGCAGATGGCAAACAATTTAACTCTCCACAAAATGAAGCCCAGAATACTTGGAACTCCCAGAACTCACATATCTCTTACCAGCACCCTTCAGGAAACTTCGAGAAGGTTTTTGGGTATCAAGGGACTGTTTGGTACCCAGTAAAACTCATAATTGACATTAAGGGATGGCATGATGATTGTTTTTATTTATTCATTTGTGGGTTGTGAATGTTGCTGGCTGGCCAACATTTAATGTCCATGCCTGGGTGCCTTTGAGAAGGTGGTGATGAGCTCCCTTCTTGAACATCTGCAGTGCACCTGCTGTGGGTTGACCCACAATGCCTTTTGGTGCAACATTGGGTGTGAATGGTCTGTGACAGCTTTAGGATCTTGGAGCAACCTTACAATAATGTCACAGAGCTGCTTCATAAAAGCATAAATAGCGCAGTGTGGAAGGAATTAACAAAAATTTAAAGAGAGAAGTGTGTGTAGATAATAATCTCATAAAAATGTAACAATAAGTTCAGATTACCATGTGCATTATACATTGTTATAATATGCAATCAAATTAAATGCTGAAGAAGCATAAGTTGAAGATTCTCTTTTTGTCTTCTGCTCAATCAGTCCTGTCTTGAACCAAACTCTCAGGTATGGCCCTAAAACTGTATGACAAAGGGTAATAGCAGAGATGGGACCACTGCCTATAAAATTGTGGCAGCAGCAAAGATAATGAAACGGATCTAAAATCATCTGGAGAAGAGAAGAATTTTTTAAAATCACTTTTCCAAGAAGAAAAATTCATACAACTTCAAGACCATGGATTAGTCGGAAGAGCCGTACAGCTGAACAGTTACTGTGAAAGAAAAAATATCTGAACAGTAAACTCCTGCAGAGAAATCATCAAAGACAACTGTAAAGCAATATAAATCTGTCAGAGCTAGTAATAGGGGAAACCTACTTTTAAGGAAAATAAAGCAGTGAGGACAATAAAAGCCTACAAGCAGCCAATGAGTTAACTCTGTATCAAGCACCCGCAAAAACAAGCCAATTACTGGACAGATTTGATTCTTTCAAAACTCCCAAAAGACTAGACTGAAAAACAAAGTTAAGAATTCTGGCAGAGATTTAGCAGTCTTAGAATATTTATTTGATGTAAAATTTATCAATAAAAAGTTAAGAACGCATTTTCAGTCACATCGATTAGTTGAAAGAAAAGTCAGGATTAAGAATTGTTTCAGAGCTCTAATACTGAATTAATTGAATCTCCATTATTTCAATGGCACATGGAAGAATTTTTGTTTCAGTAACAATGGAATTTTATTTCTGTTAAAGAGGGGCATTGAAGAAAAAGAAAATAGCTCAAATCTGATCACGTGGTGTTGAATTCAGTGTGAAAATATATTGGACAGAAAAATATCAGTACAAATGCAACAAGATATATCTCTGATACTGTCAAAAAGATCAATGATACTTATGGATTGAAGTCATTTTAAGAAGGTTTCTACCAGAAATCCCTTAGATATTTTGGAAAATAAGTATTTTTATTCATCTTTACTAAGACACCATATCGGTAAAGGAAACCCAGATTTTGAATTAAAAACAGCAATATAATCAAGAGAAGTTTTAATAGCTGTAGAGTTCTAGTTGGCAATCAGTTATTTGCTGATTTTTAAGTAATTCAAATCACCCCCAGATCCTCAGTTCTGACACTAGACTTACTTAAGGAATGTGAAATGCAGGCGGCAGGAGACAGATGTTTCAGGGCAAAAGCATCTGTGTGTTTATTTACAATATAAAAAGGTAACTCTAATATAAGAAAAATAGATAAATGCAAAAAACAAGGAAATTCACACAATTAATTATACAGAGAACAGTAATACAACTAAAACACTATTTGCTAGATTAACACAATTATAACTTTATCCCACTGACACACACAGAAACCAACAGTTTTAATTACAGAGTCTTTAATCAGAACTCCTACCCTGGGGTCCCAATGCATTGTCACCACCCACCTTCCCCTCCCTGCTGGAAAATTTCGATCTTTGGGGTCTCGGAAAATTAAGCTCACAACTGAGAAAACGTAGTTTTGAAATGTGCCTGGCTATTCCCACCTGTACCCGGAGCCTGGATGAAGACTTTGGATTACACAGGCTTTTCAGTGCAGGTTGAGTCCGCTGATGCAGTGAGATACATAATGGATCGATTGTCTAAGTACCTGCATTTCTTTACATTCTGCTGTTTTCACCTCAGGATGTGTCTGAGGTCCAGTATTCACCTCAGGATGTGTCTGAGGCCCAGTATTCACCTCAGGATGTGTCTGAGGCCTTCTGATGTCAGTCGAGTCAATTGGTTTGCAGAGTTTGTCAGTTCTTGCTTCTGCTGGTTGTGGTCGGTTGCAGTTGGTTCTCCTAGTTTGGCCTGTGTCTGGTAACTCTTGTTCGAAAGCTCTCAAATAGTTCTCCCAGGTGAGATCGGGCCCTGCAATTATACCGATACCCCTTACCTTTGTGCCAAATCTGTGCTTTCTATTTTCTTCTGAAGTTAATTGGTTTTCAGATTGTCAGAGTATTTGTGAATGGATTTTGATTGAGGCTGAATGGCTTGTATCTCTGTGAATGGATTTCCATTGAATTGAAATGTCTGCTATCTCGGTAGGCCCATACTGTCTATATTAGAGTGGCGCTGGAAAAGCACAGCAGGTCAGGCAGCATCCGAGGAGCAGGAAAGTCAATGCTTCGGGCAAAAGCTCATCATCAGGAATGAGGCAGGGAGCCTCCGGGGTGGAGAGATAAATGGGAGGGGGATTGGACTGGGGAGACAGTAGCCACGAGTACAATAGGTGGATGGAGGTGGAGATGAATGTGATAGGTCAGAGAGGAGGGTGGAGTGGGAAGGGAGATTTGCAGGTAGGACAGGTCATGAGGATGGTGCTGAGCTGGAAGGATTGAATTGGGGTAAGGTAGGGAAGGGGAAATAAGGAAACTGGTGAAGTCCACATTGATGCACTGGGGTTGAAGTGTTCCAAGGCGGAAGATGAGGTGTTCTTCCTGCAGGCATCAGGTGGTGAGACAGCAGCGGTGAAGGAGGCCCAGGCCCAGGTCCTCGACAGAATTGGAAGGGAATTGAAATGTTGGGCCACAGGGCGGTGGAGTTGATTGGTGTGGGTGTCCCAGAGATGTTTCCTAAAGCGCTCTGTGAGAAGGCGTCCAGTCTCCCCAATGTAAAGGAGGCTGCATCAGGAGCAACGGATACAATAAATGATATTGGTAGATGTGCAGGTAAAACTTTGATGGATGTAGAGGCTCCTTTGGGGCCTTGGATGGAGATGAGGGAGGAGGTGTGGGCGCAGGTTTTGCAATTCCTGTGGTGGCAGGGGAAGGTGCCAGGAGGGGAGGTGGGTTATTGGGGGATGTGGACCTGAGCAGGTAGTCACGGAGGGAACGGTCTTTGCGGAAGGCGGAAAGGGGTGGGGAGGGAAATATATCCCTGGTGGTGGGGTCCGTTTGGAGGTGGCAGAAATGTCGGCAGATGGTGCGATTTATGCGGATGTTGGTAGAGTCTTCTGTCCTTGTTGTGGTTGGAGGGATGCGGTTTGAGGGTGGAGGTGCGGGATGTGGATGAGATGCGTTGGAGGGCATCTTCAATCACATGGGAAGGGAAATTATGGTCTTTAAAGAAGGAGGCCATCTGGTGTGTTCTGTGGTGGAACTGGTCTTCCTGGGAGCAGATACGACCGAGGCAGAGAAATTGGGAATATGGGATGGCATTTTTGCAGGAGGTAGGGTGGGGAGAGGTGTAATCCAGGTAGCAGTGGGAGTCGGTGGGTTTGTAAAATATGTCAGTGTTAAGATGGTCATCACTAATGAAGATGGAGAGGTCCAGGAAGGGGAGGGAGGTGTCAGAGATGGTCCATGTGAATTTAAGGTCAGGATGGAATGTGTTGGTGAACTTGCTGAACTGCTCAACTTCCTCACGGGAGCATGAGATGGCGCTGATGCAGTCATCAATGTAGCGGAGGAAGAGGTGGGGAGTGGTGCCAGTGTAATTACAGAAGATGGACTGTTCTACGTAGCTGACAAAGAGACAGGCATAGCTGGTGCCCATACGGGTGCCCATGGGTATCCCTTTGGATGGAGGAAGTGGAAGGATTCAAAGGAGAAATTGTTGAGGGGAAGGACCAGTTCAGCCAAAAGAATGAGAGTATCAGTGGAAGGGTACCGTTCGGGACATCAGGAGAGGAAGAAACGGAGGACTTGGAGGCCCTGGTCATGGCAGATGGATGTGTAGAGGGATTGGATATCTATGGTGAAGATGAGGCATTGTGGGCCGGGGAAACGGAAGTCTTGGAGGAGGTGGAGGGCGTGGGTGGTGTCTCGAACGTATGTGGGGAGTTCCTGGACTAGGGGGGATAGGACAGTGTCAAGGTCGGTGGAGATGAGTTCGATGGGGCAGGAGCAGGCTGAGACAATGGGTCAGCCAGGGTGGTCAGGTTTGTAGATCTTGGAAAGGAGGTAGAATCGGGCGGTGTTCCTGATGAAGGGCTTATGCCTGAAACATTGATTCTCCTACTCCTCGGCTGCTGCCTGACCTGCTGTGCTTTTCCAGCACCACACTCTTAACTCTGTTCACCAGCATCTGCAGGTGCTCACTTTTTCCCTTTTAACACCAGATTATAGTCCAATAGCTTTATTTGGAAGCGCTAGCTTTCAGAGTGCTGCTCCTTCATCAGGTGGTTGTGGAGCATAAGATCATAACACACAGAATTTATCGCAAAAGTTCATATAAGTACTTCCAAGTGCCCGTCACATTCCTCCTCATCTGAAAGGATCCTGTATATGCTTAGGGCTTGTCTGTAGGGGAAGGCAGTTTTAATATGTTTTGGGTGGAAGCTGGGGCCCTCATAAGAACAGGGTATGATGCTCAACTCATCGATCACCAATTCCAATGTGCCACAGCGAGAAACCATAATGATCTCCTCAGGAGACACACACGAGCTGCAACCGACAGGGTACCCTTCGTTGCCCAGTACTTCCCAGGAGCCAAAAAACTATGCCATGTTCTTTGTGATCTGCAACACCGTATCATTCAGGATGAGCACCTTGCCAAGACCTTCCCCACACCTCCACTTCTCACTTTTAAACAACCACCAAACCTCAAACAAATCATTGCTTGCAGCAAACTGCCTCGTCTTTAAGACAGCACCATATATGACAGACGCTGCAGGACAGGTCAGTGTGTTGGCACGGAAACCACCTTTACACATAGGGATTCCTGAAGAAGGGCTTATGCCCGAAACGTCGATTCTCCTGTTCCCTGGATGCTGCCTGACTTGCTGCGCTTTTCCAGCAACACATTTCCAGCTCTGATCTCCAGCATCTGCAGACCTCACTTTCTCCTCAAAGATTACACATAGGGATGCCACCCGCCATGTACATGGCAGGTACTCATGTGAGTAGGTAAAAGCAATGACTGCAGATGCTGGAAACCAGATTCTGGATTAGAGGTGCTGGAAAAGCACAGCAATTCAGGCAGCATCCGAGGAGCAGTAAAATCGACGTTTCAGGCAAAAGCCCTTCATCATGAATGCAGGCAGAGTGCCTGAAGAGTGGAGAGATAAATGAGAGGACGGTGGGGGTGGGGAGAAAGTAGCATAGAGTACAATAGGTGAGTGGGGGAGTGGATGAAGGTGATAGGTCAGGGAGGAGGGTGGAGTGGATAGGTGGAAAGGAAGATAGGCAGGTAGGAGAAGTCATGGAGACAGTGCTGAGCTGGAAGTTTGGAACTGGGGTGAAGTGGGGGAAGGGGAAATGAGGAAACTGTTGAAATCCACATTGATGCCCTGAGGTTGACTCAGCCAGCATTGCCTATCTCATACGCTGCAGGCAAGGAAGCCCTGAGGCATGGTACATTGGTGAGACCAAGCAGAGGCTATGCCAGCGGATGAATGGGCACCCTTAACAATCAACAGCCAGGAGTGTCCCCTCCCAGTTCGGAACACTTCAGTGGTCCAGGACAATCGACCTCCAGGTGACCATCCTCCAAGGCAGACTTCAGGACAGGCAACAACACAATGTTAGCAAGCAGAGGCTGATAGTCAAGTTCAGTACCCATGGCGATAGCCTCAACCGGGTCCTTGGGTTCATGTCACACTACAGGTGATCCACACACACCTACAGACCTATACACTCACACAGACCCTCTTTCATACACAAGCTCTCTCTCATACACACACACACACACCCTCTCACAGATTTATACCCCTTTACACTCACGCACATAGACATACACATACTCTCTCACAGACACTCACACATCGCCCCACATGCACACACACCTACCCACATGCATGCACACACATATAAGTTGTGGAGTGAATTTGTGCTTACAAAATTACATTTTATCTTGCTCGAAAGCTGCATGAATCCATGTAAATTCTGTAAATCCCTTTTTTTAGAACTAGAATCAGTTTGAACATTGGGGCATAGACAGATAGACTTTAACCTTACACCTTCAATCCATTATCTGAGACGACATGGCACCTATTGTTAAAGTTCTCTTAAGAATGTAACCTTAAAAAAAGTTCTAAGATTTACATATAAAAGAACTGAAACCATCATGGTCATTCTAAAAGATGAGAGACTTAACAAACAATCCAGGTCAATTTCACTGTAGAATTTCAGTTGCATCACACTGTAAACTTTTGCTATAAATTCTGTGTTACGATTTTATATTCCACAACCACCTGATGAAGGAGCTGTGCTCCAAAAACTAGTGCTTCCAAATAAACCACTTGGACTGTGATTTGGAGATGCCAGTGTTGGACTGGGGTGTACAAAGTTAAAAATCACACAACACCAGGCTATAGTCCACCTGGTCTAATTGGAAGCACTAGCTTTTGGAGAGCTGCTCCTTCCTCAGGTGATTTTGAAGTACAACCACCTGATGAAGGAGCAGCGCTCCAAAAGCTAGTGTGCTTCCAATTAAACCTGTTGGACTATAACCTGGTGTTGTGTGATTTTTAACTGTTGGGCTGTAACTTGGTGTTGTGTGATTTTTAACTTTGTCTTAGGCTAGGGTTTGTTAGTTTCATTTGATTGTCCTTTTAGAGAGAAGGTGTAAATTGGAATTCAATAGTCCCAGACAGCACTCTCCATTCTGCTGATTGTCTTGTGTATTTGCTGCAGCTCCAGTCTAGCTGTAATCCAGGGTTTTGCCCAGTATTTTAGATAATGGGGATTGTTGTTCAATCCTACATAGCTTTCAGTGTTAATACGACACAAAAATCTCTAAAACAACAAAGATTTGAGAACAACTTTATTCAATAAGGTAACAAAATGCAAACTACAAGAGATCATGGAGATCAAACATGGAGATCAAAATTCTAATCTTCAATTTACAAATTAAGAAAATACTCAACAAAGTGCCTAGTGATAACCAGTCAATGCAAAACATTTACCAGAAAAAATCAAGCAATCAGACCCATTTGTTAAATCAGCAAATTGGCAAATGTGGAGAGCACAATTCCTAAGAATTCAAATAGCTTCAGCTCTCGACACAAAACAAAATGTTTAATATTACCATGTGGGAATAACATCAGGCCATGCATTACACAGAAAACAGATTGAAAAGAATCAAATTATGTTTTGACAACCCCATAACAAATTGTAATCAATATTTCGCTTTGAGAACAATTAAGACACTGACAAGATCATGCTTTAATAGCAGATATCCTCAGTCCAATAGAGAGGTAGAATGAGCAGTTCAGAAAGCAAAACATCTGTAAAAAAAATTCCAGTTTTCTTTCTATACAACTTCATTTTATTGTTCCACCAAGCTCTCCTTAGGACTGTCCTCATCAGAAATATTGATAAAGTGTAGATTAAGAACTCAATTTGTGATGTTGCTAACAAAATTTGCTTCCAAAGTGTAATAGTAGAACCAATCAGGTTGCTTCCCAAGGGAATTCCAATTCTACAGTCGGCAGACGCAGAAAAAATAAACATGACTGCATTGCCAACTTTGGAACTTGGACATGTAATAGATAAGGAACCTCAATAGAATAAACACTGTCAGATACTAAATGCTGGGCAGCACTGGTGGTAGTTTTCAGATATGACTGCAGGTCCTATCCATCACAACTGCCATCACCTCATCTTCCTTACAGCAAGAACTGTCTACTCCATTGAAACAATATCAAGCACCACTGGCAGTGTAACACCAAGCAATTCCACCTTCACCCAATTCCCACACTATGGGAATTCAGTGCTTACAACCAGTGTTTACAGTGCTTATTCAGTGCTTACAACCAGATCAATGAAATCTCTGATCTAATGGAAGCTGGCAGAGGAAAGCACCATATTTACCTCAAGTAATTCATACTTTGTCATACACCTGATTTATCCACCTATCACCACAGATGTATCAAGTCAAGGATTTGGGAGGTGTGTGAGAGGTAACAACAAAATGCCCAGTAAATGTCACAAAAAGAAGTAACCACACCACAATCACAAATATACATTTCAGAATCTGTATAAATGTTAAGCAATGTGCATGACATGGATGGAAGATAATGTACAATCTTCAGGGCCCTGGAGAAACATTACTCCTCAAAACAGCTGAGTGCTAGTGTTCCAGGACATTCAGGATATCAGAGCATGTGGAAGCTAGTATCTTCAGCCTCCACTCAGTCCAATGCAACCTTGATTTCAAAAGCTGTCACTCTCATCTCACCTCAGAAGTTCAGTTCTCCTGTCCATGTCTGGACCAAGGCTGTAAAAGTGATAGGGGCTGAGTGGCACTGATGGAGATCATTGCTGAGAAAGAGTTGTTTGATAACACGGTCATGACTGCTATTTTGATTATGAGTGAGAATAGACTGGTGACATCATAGTTGGGTTAAATTTGTCTCTGGTTGGACATTTTTGCTCATTTCTGCATCAATGTTCTATTGTAGTTGTACTTGGTTAGGTGAGCAGCTAATTCTGAATCACAACTCTTTATTAGCCTTGCTGAAATTTTGTCAGGACCCAGATCCGTTATGGTAGTCACTGCCTTCAACCATTTCCTGATATCACATAGAATGAATTGAATTGACTGAAGACTGTCATCTGTGATGCTGAGAATCTCAGGAGGCAGCTAAGATGGTCAGTGCACTAGGTAATTCTGGCTGTAGATTCTTGCAAATGCTTTTGGGATCACTTACTTCGGTCTACCTCATGCTATTTCTGTTTTTTTTTAGCATTCAGGCAGTGCTGGTTATAACTTTACAAAGTGGACACCACTTTAGATATGCCAGGTGCTGTTTCTTGCATGTCTTCCAGAATTCTTCATTGATCCCCAATCCTGATAGTAATGATAGAATGGGGAATGTGGTGGACCGTGAGATTATAGATTATGGGTGAATACAATTCTTCTGCTGTTGATGGACTACAGAGTTCCATAGGGCTGCTAGATCTGATCTAAATCTATCCCATTTGGAGTCACAATGGCACTACACAACATGATAATAGAACATAGAACAGTACAGTGCAGAACAGGCCTTTCAGCCCTGAATGTTGCGCCGATCTGTGAACTAACTTTGTGGACGGCACGGTGGCACAGTGGTTAGCACTGCTGCCTCGCAGCGCCAGAGACCCGGGTTCAATTCCCGCCTCAGGCGACTGACTGTGTGGAGTTTGCACATTCTCCCCGTGTCTGCGTGGGTTTCCTCCGGGTGCTCCGGTTTCCTCCCACACTCCAAAGATGTGCAAGTCAGGTGAATTGGCCATGCTAAATTGCCCGTAGTGTTAGGTAAAGGGGTAAATGTAGGGGTATGGGTGGGTTACGCTTCGGCGGGTCGGTGTGGACTTGTTGGGCTGAAGGGCCTGTTTCCACACTGTAAGTAATCTAATCTAATCTAAGCCCACCCCCGTACACTATCCTATCATCATCCATATGCTTATACAAGGATTTTTTAAATGCCCTTAATGTTGCTGAGTTAACTACATTGGCAGACAGGTCATTTCACGTCCTTACCACTCTCTGAGTAAAGAACCTGCCCCAGACATCTGTCTTAAATCTATCACCCCTCAATTTGCAGCTATGCCCCCTCGTATAAGCCGACATCATCATCCTAGGAAAAAGACTATCTAATCATCTGATCATCTTGTATGCCCCTATTAAATCCCCTCTTAGCCTTCTTCTCTCCAATGAGAACAGACCTGAGTCCTTCAGCTTTTCCTCTTAAGACCTTCACTCCAGTCCAGGCAACATCCTGGTAAATCTCTTCTGCACCTTCTCCAATGCTTCCATATCCTTCCTGTAATGGGGCGACCAGAACTGTACACAATATTCCAAGTGGGGCCGCACTAGCGTTTTGTACAGTTGCAGGATGACATCACAGCTCTGAAACTCAATCCCTCTACCAATAAAACCTAACACACCGTATGCCTTCTTAACAGCGCTATCAACCTGGGTGGCAACTTTCAGGGATCCCTCCGTACATCAACACCACCAAGAATTTTTCTAGTGACTCAGTATTCTGCCTTCCTGTTATTCTTCCCAGAGGTATCCTCAATGTAAAGAATAAAATCTGTCTCGACAGCATCTCTGCAGTTTTTGTTCCTTTCAATATTATCATGAATATTATGCATTAGGGGCAGGTAAATTGGTGAGTATGAGGTCAAGTCGTTTTTTTTCATGACATTGCATCATTTCCTGTGATGATTACTGTCTCATTTGTATATCACACCATCAAACTTAAGCCTTTCTACAGCAAACGCTGAATGAGTTAGTATGAAAGGTGTAAGAGCAAAGGATAGTGTGGGCCATGGGTTGCACGAGTTTGCAACAAATTGGTGTGCAAACAATAGGAGATTGGATCAAGGGGATTTGCCTAAAAATGTGTCAGGCAAAGAGCCTGTTTAGAGGATGTGAAGTTTGCGGGCTTGAGGGCTGGCTTGAAACAAAACAAAAAGGAAACTATAATATGCTGGTGCACTTAAGCAGACTTTCCACCCACCTGGCAGCATCCACACTGCTTCAAAGGTCACCCATAAAGATTCCCAGGAAAGCCAACACCTTCCCCATCCCACGTCACCCCACTCCAGAATCCAACAAAATTCCAACCTTCTTTCTCCCAAGTCAGTTTTGTATGAATGGGAATGATCCCAATTTGACCTCATGCTTCTCTTTGAAATCCGAGGCATTTTTTTAATAACAATGCAGTGAATGACTGCTTACAGTTTATTAAGGAGATCATTTTGTGAGCAATGCCTTCTTCTCAAAATTGTTTTCATCTTTGGTAGATCTTCATTTTCTAAATGGCCAGTGACATTTTTATTTCATAACTTCTAAAATAAACATTCTATTCTACACTAACTGCAATAACTAGCTGTTTGAAAATAATTGCAACTACAAATTAATTTCTGCATTTTGAACAGAAGTATCAATTCATGCACACTCCAACCTCTCCAGTCCAGAAATCTATTCGTCACAAACACCAGTAATTGTGATTTTTTTTTGAGCAGAACCAAATGACTCATAAACTCACTGTTTGACTGTTTAGCATCTTTTTCGTACAGCACATTGGAAATAGAATCACAGAAGACAAGTCAAACAGCTTCTATGATTGCTTTATTACATTTTATCTCCGTTTTATGTTTCAGGTAATATCATATCTACAGTGTTTTCCAGCTCACATACTTGCAATTAGGGATTCTAATGTAATTCAATAAAATTCTAAATTCCAGAAATGACTTAATCCCAAAACTGGATAGATTGCATTTTAAATAAATTAATGTCTCAACTAGCATAGTGTGCCATATGAGCACGCTAAGTATTTATTTTATAATGTTGCCATTAGTAACTTCCAAGTTTAAATACTGTATGTTGTTATCTATCCTCCTTGGCTGAAGGCCTAACTCCTCATGGGTTCACATTCAGAAGCATTTGGCAGTAGTTAAATTATGTGTCATGTATAGTGATTGGATGTTGAATATTGGCAGATATTACAGCTCAGTCAAATACTATCTCCATCCAATAAAAACATAGGTGCACATCCTTCAGATCAGTGAAAGGCAGTTAGAGAATACAGCCTTGTTTATTCCTCCACCTAGTCAAGAAGTGCTTTATTCCAATTGAGTAGTCCAATTGTCTCCTGGCTGTTTTCAGTTTGTTTTTCAGTACAAACGTGAATTCAAACCTGGAAATTCTGACCTGCATATTTCAGTATAGTGAAAAATAGAATCGCTTCAATGTAGATGCTGGCCATTCTGCCCATTAAGTCCACGCCAAGCCTCCAAAGAACATCCCACCCACACCCACCCTACATTTCCTATGGCTAATCCACATATCATTATACTGTGGGAGGAAACCACATCCCACACAGACACAAGGAGAATATACAAACTCCACACAGTCACCCAGGGGTGGAAATGAACCCAGGTCCTTGCTGTTGTGAGATAGTGGTGCTAACCACTGAGCCACCATACTCTTAAAGTAAGGTACAGGCACCACTGGGATTTGAACCTAAGCTAACCTAAGGCGCTTTACCCAACTAAGCCATGACGCTGTGGAAATATGATGTAGTCAGCCAGCAAGCCAAAGGAAAAAGAAGTTCTCACAGCAGAATATTGATGTGCGAGTCTTTATTGGATGATCCAGCTTCTTTAGTGCTGAAGTAAACGTTGAATTAAAACCACTGTCAGTAAATTGAATATCAAATGTTGCTCTTTCATGTCAGTAAGGAGTTGTTACTGTCTGTACAGATGAATTCAGATCAATGTACTTTCAAGGATCAGATGCAGCCTCCCGGTCGCTGTTCTGGATTTTTGTTTCTGCAATGCTAGACATTTTATTTCTCTATTTTCTAAGATCTTATAACTAAAGAAACTGTATCTAGGTACCATTATACCCAAGAAGGTGCTGTAAGTGGCGATGTATAAACTTTTCCCTGTACTCATTGAGTACATATGACAGTAAAGATAATTCGATGCAAATTCAATTCAATTCAATTCAATTCAACTCACTTTTTCCACTCCTATAAGAATGTTGAGCAGAGAAACGTTGATAATTTGGCCAATTAAACTTGTGATCCAGGGTTTATGTTTCAAGGCCAACATTATTTCTTCAGAACAGATCTAGTGACTCATAACTGAGTATCCAAGAGATGCATGTATAAGCAGCAGCACCAGGCATACCTAAAAACGAGGTGTCAATCTGGTGAAGCTACAAAATAGGACTAGTTGAATGCCAAACGGAACAAGCAACAAGTGATTCAACCATCAGCAGATCCAATCTCAGCTCTGCAGACCTGCTACACCTAATTATAAATGGTGGTGGAAGATTAAACAACTCACTAGAGGAGAAGGCTGCACAAAGTACCTCATTGTCAATGATGGGGGAGACCAGCACATCAGTGCAGAAGATAAGGCTGAAGCCTTTGCAATAAGTGCTGAATGAATGATCCATCTTAGCTGCCTCCAGTGGCCCCAGCATCACAGATATCAGTCGTCAGCCTCTTTGATTCACTAGGAAATTATTGGAGGCACTTGATGCTGCAAACGGTACGGCCTTGACAGCATTTCAGATGTGTGCTCCAGAACCTGCTACACACTTAGCCAAGCTGTTCAAGTACAGCTACAACACTGGTATCGACCCAACAATGTGGAAAATTAACTAGATATGTCCAGCGTACAAAAGCACACTATCATTCCAAACCAGCTAATTACTATCCCACCTATCCACTCTTGATCATCAGGAAAGTGATGGAAGGTGTCATCAGCAGTATTATCAAACAGCACCTGTTCAGCAATAATCTGCTCAGTGACACCCAGTTTGTGTTCTGCTAGGGCCACTCAGCTCCTGACCACATTATAACTTTTGTCCAAAGGTGGTTAAAAGAGCTAAATTCCAGAGGGGAGGGAAGAGAGAGACGCCTTGACGGCAAGGCTGTTTTTAAGCGGGTGTGGCATTAAGGAGCCCTAGTAAAACTGGAGTCAATGGGAATCAAGGGAAAACTCTCCACTGGTTGGAGTCATACCTGGCTAGAGGAAGATGGTTATGGTTGTTGGAGGTCAGTCATCTCAGCTCCAAGACACCTCTGGAGGACATCTTCAGGGTAGTGTCTTAGGCCCAACATCTTCAGCTGCTTCATCAATGACCTTCCCTCCATCATAAGGTCAGAAGTGGAGGGTGTTCCTTGTAAATATTCTTTAAACCTTTTCAAATTTCACAACATCTTTCCTATAGGAGGGAGACCAGAATTGCACACAATATTTCAAAAGTGGCCGAACCAATGTACTGTACAGCTGCAACCTGACCTCACAAGGGTTTGACCTATAGGGAGAGGCTGAATAGGCTGGGGCTGTTTTCCTTGGAGCATCAGAGGCTTAGAGGTAATCTTATAGAGGTTTATAAAATCATGAGGGGCATGGATAGGGTAAATAGACAAGGTCTTTTCCCTGAGTTGGGGGGAGCCCAGAACTAGAGGGCATTGGTTTAGGATGAGAGGGTAAAGATATAAAAAGGGACCTAAGGGGCAACTTTTTCATGCAGAGGGTGGTGCGTGTATGGAATGAGCTTGCAAAAGACTGGTACAATTACAGCATTTAAAAGACATCTGGAAGGGTACATGAATAGGAAGGGTTTAGAGTGATATGGGCCAAGTGCTGGCAAATGGGACGAGATTAAGTTAGGATATCTGCTCGGCATAGACAAGTTGGACTGACGGGTCTGTTTCCATGTTGTACATGTTTATGACTCTATGACTCTACTCGATAATGATTGTACAATGATCAACATCATTCAGAACTCCTTGAATACTGAAGTAGTCCATGAGTAAATGCCGCCAGATCTGTGCAATATCCAGGCTTATGCTGACAAGTAGAAAATAACATTCAAGCTACTGAAATGTCAGACATTGATCATCTTCAATCAGGAATAACCATTGCTCTTGATATTCAATGGCAGACCCATCACTGAGTCCCCCACTGTCAACATCCTGGAGGTTATAATTGATAAGAAATTCAACTGGACTAGCCATCTAAATGCAAACATTACAAGAACAGGTCAGAGGCTAGGAATCCTACAGTGAGTAACTCACCACCTGACTCCTCAAATCCTGTCCTCCATCCAGAAGGCACAAGTCAGGGAATGATGGAATATTCCCAATTTGCCTGGATGAAAGTAGCCCCAACAAAACTCAAAATGCTTCACACTATCTAGCATAAAGCAACCTGCTTAACTGACACCACATCCACAAACATTCATTGTCTCCATCACAGACCCTCAGTGGCAGCAGTGAGTACGATCTACAAAATGCACTGCACAAATTCACTAAAGCTCCTCAGACAGAACTTTCCAAATCCACGATCACTTCCAGCTTGAAAGACAAGGGCAGCAGATACATGGGAACACCAAAGCCTCCAAGTTCCTCTCTAACACATCCACCATCCTGACTTGGAAATATACCGTCGTTCGTTCAGTGCCATTGAGTCAAAGACCTTAGATTCTGTCTACCTATGGATTGCAGTGACTCAAGAAGTTAGCTCAGCCTCATCTTCTCAAGGGCAATTAGCAACTGTTAATAAATGCTGACCAGCCATTGATGGCCATGTCCCATGAGGAAATAAAAAATAATATGAAGGTCATGAACCAGCATTGAAGCGAGAAAAGCCAAAAGAGAAAAGAAGGAAGGAAGGAAGGTTTCCATTAACATTTATTGATGAGGAATTATTTCACCCACAAAATAAGTTCTGAGGGTAAGATGAGGTGTTGAATTTTCCTATGGTAATTTTTCTGTAGTTTCAGGATTGTTTTAGCCTTTTTAAGATAAGTGGATTAAAATATGTTATCAGCAAAAGCAGGGGAAGATGACGGTAATGTCAGTGAGGGGTGGTGATGGTCTAGTGGTATTATTGCTAGATTGTTAACCTAGGAGACCCAGGTAATGTTCTGGGGACCTGGGCCGGAGTCCCATCATGACAGATTGTGGTATTTGAATTCCATAAAAATCTGGAACTAAAAGTCCAATGATAAGAATAGCCGGTGTCTTTTCCCTGGGGTGGAGGATTTCAAGACTAAGTGGCAAATTTTTAAGAGTGAGAGAAGAAAGATTTTAAACTGACAGGCACTTTTTTTTTACACAGGCAGTGGTTCGAGTGTGGAATGAACTTCGACAGGAATTGGTAGATATGGGTATAGAAACAACATTTAAAAGACATTTAGATAGATACATGAATCAGAAATATCTGGATATGGGCCAAGTGCAGGCAGGTGGGACTAGATTAGTTTGGGATTATGTCAGCATGGACTGGTTGGACCAAAGGTTCTGTTTCCATGCTGTATGACTCTATATCAATTGTCAGGAAAAAAACGTTTGGATCATTAACATCCTTTGGGGAAGAAATTGCCATTCTTACCTGGTTTAAACTATATGTGACTCCGGACCCACATCAATGTGATTGACTCTCAACTGCCCTCAAGCCATGAATTCTAGCCTAGCCAGCGATGCCCACATCCTTGAATGATCTTTTTAAAAAACTTTGCAATCGAGAACCTCAGGCTAAAGTTCTGGGGACATGAATTTGTATCACACCATGGGAAATGGTGAGATTTGAATTCGATTTTTTTTAAAATTGATGGTGGCCAAGCAAAAGTTTTTGTCAAAACCCATATGGTTCACTAATGTTTTGTAAGAAAGAAAACCTGTCATTCTTACCTGGTCTAGCCTACATGTGACTCCAGACCCACAGCAATGTGGTTGTCTCTTAACTGCCCTCTGGGCAATTAGAGATAGGCAACGAATGCTGACCTCGCCAGTGATGCACACATTTCTTCAACAATGTTTTTTTAAATCTCATATTTTAAATAATTGGGATTCCTCTATTTTCAGCCTAGTGGTTAATGAGTTTGTATTTCAATGTGGAACCTTTTTACAAGGTTGTTAACCCACTAAATTAAGGTTAACAACACTGATAAAATAGAAGGTATGGGAATTTATTTTAAACAGATTAACTGATGCACTAAAAATAACCCGCAAAAAGAACTTCTACCCCATAAATTATACCGTGCTGTGCTGTGTTCTGCATTGATGCAATGTAACATAGGAAGAGACAACTTGTGTCCTCACAGGGTAATATTCCTGACAAGTTTCAATTGCCAGTCAAAGAGAAGGAAAACAAACTGAGGCAGTAAACCAATCTCCATGACAATCCAAATCAGGAATTTTGACATAATTCGTAAGTGATCTATTCTGGTCCTCTTTATTTGAGCAACATACATGCAGATCTCCCACGCAGCATCAATGTGGATCAGAGGATAGGCTGTTTTTTTGACAACAGGAATATTATATCATGTATCACTCTGCTGCTAAAATGCATCTGTTTGTATGTTAGTGAGCTGTTTTAAGATCACAATGTGTCATTTCAGTGCCTTGTTGTTTCAACTAGAAGTCGAGCTGACTCTCCTTATCTGAAGCCAATGAAAAGGTTTGTTTTATCTGAGATTTTTTTTCACTTATAAATTAAAATGTCTGGAGATGACTTTTCATGTTTTTTGAAGTGTGACTCATAAACTTACATATATGACAGCTGACATGCAGCATAGGCACATCTAAAAATCTTACATTGTGATGCTAGCACTAAATCTACTCATCAAACTGAACAGGAAATGGGAAAACTTTCAGTCTCCAGCCCCATGCCAGACAAGAAAGGATGAGAAAGTGGCATGAGGTGTTTTTTGGGTTTGAATAAACTTGTTGCATTTCAAAAATCAAAAAGCCTACATGAGCCCATCGCATATGTACTCACTTTGGTTTTAACCATAGCTGGGGTTAGATTGTCTGAGTAGCCTACTCCACCAAGGCAACTTTGATTTTTGTGTGTAAATGAGACTGTACTGTTTGCTACTCTGGCAGTGATTTGATTTTAATTATTCCTGCTCAGTCTTCCCAGGAGAATCTCAGTTTGGGAACCCAAAGGATTTGGGAATCACTGGCTGGCCAGCATTTATTAACATCCCTAGCTGCCCTTGAGAAGGTGGTGGTGAGCTGCCTTCTTGGACTACTGTGCTGTAGGTGGACCCATTAAGGAGAGAATTCCAGGGTTTTGACCCAGTAACATTGAAGGAGCAGCAATATATTTTCAATCCAGGATAATGAGTGGCTTGGTGGGGAACTTGCAGGTGGTGGTGTTCCTATGTATCTGCTGCCCTTGTTCATCTTGATGGCAATGGTCATGGTTTTGGAAGATGCTGTCTAAGGATCTTTGACAAGTTTCTGCAGTGCATCTCAAAGACAACATTAAGCTATTGGTTTCTGTTGAGTTAGCAAATCTAACCTTGAAGAAGACTTTAATTAGATGGGTAATCTCACTAGACTAATAACATCCAGAGGTTTGTGCTAATGCTCTGAGAACATGAGTTTAAATTCTACCATTCCAATTGGTGGAATTAAATAAAAATACTTTTATTAAAATTTGGAATTGAGAGCTAGTCATAAAAACCCATCTACTTCACTAATGGTCTCTCGAAGAAAATCTTGCCTCATGTAGCTTGCATCTGACTCCGGAAAAATAACAAAGAAGTTGAGTCTGAACTGCTTTCTACAAGTGGAAAACAAGATCTGACTTTTGAAGTGATTTCAAAGAAACAAAACTCTTTCAGAATTCATGGGTTAGTCACAGAAAAGATCAACCAGGGTTCATCAGCCCATCATTATCTCATATTAATACTTAGAAGTGGAAAGTTGTCCATGTCTGCGGACATATATTAGAAAGAACTATAATGCCAAAGATCCTTCTAAACTTAAGTCAAAACTTAACCAAGAAACTATTAAAGGATAATGGGTAGAATATTTTCTTCTTGCTGGTGATGAGCTTGAAGGCAGGAAAGACATTTAATTAGGCAAACAAATGGTGTACCTTTGTCTTCCCTCCTCCCCCAGGGTTATGTTCTGAGTGGAAAAGGTCCATGTTCAACCAATTGAAACGTTTAAGCAGCAAATTAATGACCACTGATTTGGATGGCCTCAGGTTTACCAAGGGAGGAATACCCAACAAGAATTACAATTATCAATTGGAATTGATAAGTCTAGAGGTGACAAAGGCGTGGATGAGGGTTTCAGCAGGGATGAGCTGAGACAAGGAAGAGGTTATAGAATTGGTACTAGGCGATCTTATCCTCACCATAAGATATATTGAAACTCTGCATTGGAAATTATCTTGAATGCTTGTAATATTCTTTTTCGGTTTAGGTCATCCGAAAATGTCATTAATATGTTGCGAAACTATTAAATATATAGAATTTTCATGAACAAATTCTACAGTTCAAGAATGAGCTAGAAAGCTAAAATAAACTCAAACAAGACATTTTAGTGAGTCTTGCAGTATCAACCTTAAAACAATGTTGTTGCAAATGAACGTGTGCAAATACCAGTTTCAACAGGTACTGTCTGCATAGGTTAAGCGTAATGATAGTTGCATCATTAGCAAGATTTTAAAGATTTGCTTTGGTTTGATAAGGACTAATTATTATTTTAATTAGAGCTATGGCCTTGTCAAAAGGAAGATTATCAGTCAAAAATCTTTAATAATTGGTCCCGGTGAGACACCACAAACTGCAAAAAGCGTTATAAATTAGTAGTAACAAGAGACCTTCAAGCCAGGAGCGAAAGACTTCCAGATGAGGTGTTTTGCATTCTATGCAATAAATATAGCAAGGTTACAATGTTTACTCAAAACTGTAATATGAACATGTATTTCAAATTCTGTGCTTTTATAAGAAGTTTGTTGCTCCTACCTGGATTTGGCATGAATACCCTTGTTCTTGTAGCTACCATCATGTGCCTGAAGAAGAACAAAACCTGCATAAAGAAGAGCATTGTGGTTTACATTGTAGGAAGCACAATCTGCAACATCAGCGTTCTGCTGTCATGGCCTCTGTTGATCGACTGGTGCCTCCATAACAAGTGGCGCTTTAGTTCTTCTATCTGTGAGTTAATCATCCATGTGAAACAAATGGCAAACATTCTTTCTTTCTACTACGTGTTCTGCATAACCTTCTCCATCTATCTCACGATTGTATGTGGCTGCAAAATTGCCGAACATAATGTATTTGTAACTTGCCAGGTGGTCCTTCCTTGTGTGGTCATCCTTGCCAAAGAACTTTTTGAGCATTTCTGGAATGGGAAGCAGCCTCATTTTAACAGTGAGAACCAGACATGTTTTACAACCATAAACTATGACAACATGAAGCTGAAATTTGTGATAATGACAATTGTGTGGCTCTCTCTGACATTGTACTTGTATCTTCATATCCTGTTTACAATCTTCCAAAGTGCTCGGGAAATACAGAGAAGCCAAGCTACCAACAAAAAGCTTGCACTAACGTTTATTCTAATCTTTTTAATAACTTTTATTGCATGTATGCCAGGTAAGTCATAAATGGGCAGATGTATTTATTAAAGAATTGCAATGTTGGTCAGTTAACTTGAACTAAAGCCACCATGCAGATCTAAGATTCCATTTCTAGATCTGTACTGAGTTAATTGATTTTCATTGAATGTTGCAGCAGAAGTACTACAGGAGCACTTCTGGGCTAACAACTAGAATAATCAGAATTCTTTTTGATTTGTACAGCAGTGATCTATTCTTACAAGTGTTAACCGGGTACAGCTGGTGCATTATGAAGTTAAATCTCTATGCTTTCAGAAGAGGAGTAAAGTGGGAAACAATTCCACTGACATTTTACTAGGATGATACCAGGATTGAACAATTGGAAATGGGAGATACTGGGAATATTTCAACTGAAAGAGAGAAGATTATGAAAAAAATTAAAAGAAGTTTTCGAATAATATGAAGTGATTTTTTTTTCTGATGTACAGGAGTAAATTTTATTTCTCTCTGTTTGTAGAATCCATACCAGGGGCTTGTCACTTTAAAAAAGTGAAGACAGTGAAAGGCAAGGTTGGGAGAGAGAACTTTTTGCAGTGAGTTGCTCAAGCATGGGAAACTTTGCCACTGGGATTGCTTAAGGTGGGAGGAACTCTGTCTTTTAAGGGGAGAAGATATAAAAAAAATAAAATTTTGATGTAAGAGAGATCAAGGCTGTAGGAAAACAGATGGCATTTAATATCATAGCACAGATTGTCTGGAGCATAGGAATACTTATGCTCAAAGCTCCTGCAGTGCATCTTGTTGACAACAAAGTTATCTAGAAAGTTATGAGTTTATTCCTCATCTAAAATAGAACTTAATAACAGAGGAACCAGTCTTCCGATGTATTTCTTTAAAGTTCTGTATGAGATAGGAGTACAATAGAAAGGGAAATTTGTTATACTTTAGGTATCTTTAATCTTGCTCTCTGCAGAATTTCTGGTGACTGCATCCAAAGATGCAGCAACAAATAGCACAAAATAAATACATCATAGACTTTTCACACAGATTTCTACTAATTGGCCAGGGCGCAGAGCAGAAGAAAACTTCTTGCAAAAAAAACTGATTCCCAAATTGTTTTGCTGTTACTGTTGTTGGTTGTTATTGCTTGTTGTTAAGAGGAGTTCCTATTTTTGACCTCTTGAATAAACAAATGGCTTAGTGTTGCAAATCACTCTTCCTCACTGCTCTTAGCCTTTTACATTTAGTGACGAAGATTCTGTCCTTTGTGATGAGATTACAGAACTAGAGGGCATAGGTTTAGGGTGAGAGGGATAAATTTAAAAGGGGCAATGTTTTCACACAAAGGGTGGTGCATGTATGGAATGAGCTGCCAGAAGAAGTGGTGGAGGCTGGTACAAGTATAACTTTTAAGAGACATCTGGATAGGTATATGAAAAGGAAGGGTTTAGAGGGATATGGGCCAAGTGCTGGCAAAGGGACTGGATTAGGTTAGGATATCTGGTCAGCATGGATGAGTTGGATTGAAGGGTCTGTTTCTGTGCTGTAGATCTCTATGACTCTATGATTCTACTTGTAGCCAAACAAGCTATACCAATAGAGTGGCATGGTAGTTCAATGGTTAGCACTGCTGCCTACCAGCACCAGGGACCTGGGTTCAATTCCTGCCTCAGATGACTGTCTGTGTGGAGTCTGCACATTCTCCCCATGTCTGCACGGGTTTCCTCTGTGTGCTCTGGTTTCCTCCCACAATCCAAAGATGTGCAGGTCAGGTGAATTGGCCATGCTAATTTACCCATAGTGTTAGGTGCATTAGTTAGGGGAAATGGGTCTGGGTGGGCTACTCTCCGGAGGGTCAGTGTGGGCTTGTTGTGCCAAAGGGCCTGTTTCCATGCTGTAGAGAATCTAATCTAATAACTACGAGGCCTTCAATAACTTGGGCTCTCCCAAACCAAGTCCCTTCTTTCCCATACAGTCCACCTTTATGGAATGCAACCTGGAATAAAATGAAGAAAAGACTTAAATGAGTACACCCCTTCCAATTTCTGTATTGAGGTTTCACATCCTCTCACACGCTTCCTCAGTTCCTAGGCTTATTAATTAGCATCACAATGTTGCATTCTTGCTAGCTTCCTCCCATGGCAGACTGTTGACTTAAGATGCTGCTGACATTAAAGCCAGCTATTTTCATTTTCATTCAGTCATTTTCTATTTGGAGTTGCTGCCATTGTGCTATAGAGCTTAAATGTTCTCAAAGAAAAAATTCATACAAATACAGCTCTATTACACCAAGAGTCATAGGGATGTACAGCACGGAAACAGACCCTTTGGTCCAACTTGCCCATGCTGACCAGATATCTTAAATTAATCTAGTCCCTTTGATAACACTTAGCCCATATCTTTCCAAACCCTTCCTATCCATTTACCCATCCAGATGCCTTTTAAATGTTGTAGTTGTACCAGCCTCCACCACTCCCTCTGGCAGCTCTTCCATACACGCACCACTCTCTGCCTGGAGAAGTTACCCCTTAGATCCCTTTTAAATGTCTCCCTTCTCACCTTAAACCTATGCCCTTCAGTTTTGGACTCCCCCACCCGAGGGAAAAGACCTTGTCTATTTATCCTATCCATGCCCTTCATGATTTTATAAATCTCTCATAAGGTCAGCCTCCGATGCTCCAGGGAAAATAGCCCCAGCCTATTCAGCCTCTCCCTATAGCTCAAATCCTCCAACCCTGGCAACAACTTTGTAAATCTTTTCTTAACCCTTTCAAGTTTCACAACATCCTTTCCATAGCAGGGAGACCAAAATTGGGCACCATATTCCAAAAGTAGCCTAACCAATGTCCTGTACAGCTGCAACATAACCTCCCAACTCCTATACTCAATGCACTGACCAATAAAGGCAAGTGTACAAAATGCATTCTTCACTTTCCAATTTATCTGATACTCCACTTTCAAGGAACTATGAACCTGCATTCCATGGTCTCTTTGTTCAGCAATCTCCCCAGACCTTCCCAGGAAGTGTATAAGTCCTGGCCTTATTTGCCTTTCTAAGACACAGAACCTCATATGTATCTAAATGAAACTCCATCTGCCACTCCTTCTAAATCCTTTTTGAAATAAAAACTAGCTGTCACTGGAATGAAGGATGACAAATGTTAAAGAAAGGGGAGAAGGATTAACTAACAGTTACAGACCAGTGAGTTGAACATTGGTGGTAAGGAAGTTTCCGGAATCAATTATCATGTGGAAAGTCAACAGACATTTGGATGCTTGGACTAATAAAGGAGAATTAGCACACATTTGTTGAGGGAATATTGTGGATGAGTCACTTGACTAAGTTTCTTGATGAGATGACAGACAGTGTGGTAGAGATTTTGGAGAGGAAAGAAATACGAGAAGCGATCAGGAATTACAATTATTGGATAACCTCGAGAAGTCAGTGTGATGCTGAGCAACAAAAGTAAAGAGGGGATTTGACAGACGTGTTCATGAAAGGTTTGAACAGAGGTATCAAAAATAAACTGTTTTCAATGATTAAAGGACTTATAATTAGACAGCACAGATTTAAGGTGACAAGTAAAAGAACAAGAGATGACATGAGAAAAAATCGTTTATGCTTAGAGTGTTTCGCTTTTGGACACAACTGAAGCAGAAAACTGAATACAATAGGAAACATCGGGGTGTACAACTATTGAAATAAATCAATTCAAACTCCAGAGGCCAAATGCCCACCTCCTATTGTACACTATTCTCTGGTGCCATAATGATTCTATAACTGTAAACCACTGAAATACCTCTGTAACGTTTCTTTTTGGATGATTGTTTAAGATGTTGACATAAAGCAGAAGCCTTTCTGCTTTTGTATATAAGATAAATAGAATTTCATAAAACCTTCACTAAGAATGTGCACATTATATTACAAGGGAATGTCCGCACTTCTGAAAATAAAAATAAAAATGAGCTGGTGCACATATTTTGTACTTTAGTGACCTTTGCTATTGTAAAGACCACGTCTTTTTATTTTCTGTATTTGGGACTGTGGATTATAAAGAAAGGAAGATCCTGCTTTAATCCAAGGAGACTAGACAAAGAGCTGGCTGCAATTTTAAAGTCATAGGTCTGATTTTCTGAGGAGTGGCAATCTCTCTCAGAATGTCACTATCATTTCTTTCCAACAGAAGCAGAAAGCTCTGCATTTCTGACATGAGATTTTAATCAGGGTTTCTTCAAAAATGTGGACAGTTCTCTTGTTGTGGAGCACTGTAAATCACACTCCTTTTTCCCAGCAGTCAGCTGCTGTATTCCGAAATGTCAAGGTCCAGAATCACAAGCAGCCACTGCCAAAAAGCGAATACATAAGGTAAGTATGAGGTTTGGATTCCAGAAGGTGAATAGGGCAGGCTGCCAGGCAAGTAGGATGCCAAGTGGGAAGGGGATAGGGTACAAGTGAGTAGGGTGCTGAGTTACAAGGTGTCAATGTGTCCAGGTAAGTGATGCAGTGTTTAGGGTAAATCAGGGTGGGTGGAAGAAATTGGGTATGACAGGAATGGGACAGAATAGGTATTTGGAGGGGTGGTATTGGATCTGGTAGCAGGGTGAAGGGGGAATTGGCTGTTGGGGAATGAAGAGGCATTAATTTCAGAGGAGAGGAAGGACATTTGGGTCCACAGCAAGTGAAAGGGTTGTTTCCAAAATGGCGCAAGGATGTTGAGCTCTGGCAGTGGCACATTGGATCCAAAATGGAAGCATCTGGGATTAGCATCTGGGCAGTGGAGGCAGATTGGGTCTGGAGCAGGGAAAGGGGTTTAGGGAAAACAAGGCGAGGGTCCAGAATAGGGAAAAGGAGAAGTGGGTTCGGAGCAGATGAAAGGGATTCAGCCCTTGGGAGGTTAAAGAGAGTGTCTGGTCCAAAGCAGGGACCAGGATGTGAGGCAGAGGTCAGGACTGGAATGGGCAAAGGGAGGTCAGGCCCACATCTGTGTTGGAGAGGATGGAGGCTGCGAAGGAGTGGGTTAGGTCCAGGGTGAACAGGAGTCGGGTCCAAAGCAGGGGATATGGAACGATGGAGATAGACAGTCTGGAGTGACTTGGTCTGTCAATCTTAGGGTATGTTGGGTCAGGGTGTGGGGGAGGATGTGGGTGGGGCATAGCTCCCTATGGGAAGCTAGAACTCCCTTCTAAACTGTAATAATGACTGAACATCCATTGGAAAATGCAAGCCAATCACGTTTACTGGGGTATATTGAGAGTTGGACAAAGATGCATATTTTCACAAAAGAGACAGCAGAAGCAGACAACATGAAGCCTATGGGTTCTGAACTAAGGGAAACCAATCCATATCTTATCTGTCTTTGTATTCTTGTCAGTTTGTGAAGGGGGTGATAAATCTAAGAAGGGATAGAGTTTAAGTTATAGAGTTGTAAAAGTTAACAATTCATATTTCCTGCTTGCCATTCGTAAAATTAGTTCTCTTTATAATAAACACTTATTTTCTTGTCAAGTACAGACACCTGCTACGTGTTTTCTTTTAAACGGAGTTTGTAAGTCAGGTAAATTGGAGACTTTGGATAACTTAATTAAATCTTTTCATATTTGTGACAACTCAGTGAATAGTGGGGCATGATTTCCAGTACACTACTTCAGTGAGTTTTGACAGTGTTAAAATCAATTTTGCAATTATAGAGAATGGCAGTTGCTGAATGAAGAATCAAAGTATGCAACTTTAATCACATTCCTAACTGTAACATTGCTTTGCAACTCAAGGATATTTCCATTTTTTTTTGATAGGAGCAGTTCTAACCGTTATTACAGATCAGAGTACTTGCCTTGAAACGATGGCTGAATTCTTTTTTGAACTTCCAGTCCTATTCAATCCCATCATCCTTTTCTGCATAAACACAGAGCTGCGATCTCAGTGTCGATACATTCTGAACCGCCAGTTTTCTATCAATTTTGAACGCCAACAACTTGGCATAATGTTAAACTCAAAATAAAACCGTTGAGTAGAAGACCGCAAAATGTCGATCCAAGAGGCTCTCAGAAATCACTGAGACTTATTTTGCTGCAAGGTGGATGTAGAAAGATGCCTGGAAGAATACTTCAGATCTGATAGAGTCTAACAGCATTATATTCTGTGTTCAATTGTTTTCTTCGATATTAACATCGATTTTAAGTGGCCTTTTGCTAAGATTTTGCTTTCTGTGAATTATTATAATAAATTCTTACTGTACAAAGTGTTGAAATGTGTTTTGGTTAACTAATTTATCTATTCTAAGGTTTTTCCATCAATCAAATGTTCCTGCTGCTACAGGTAGAGAGAGGTTCTGGTTTAGTTATTTGATGCAATGGTGCACTTTACTGTAGTCAATTTTTCAGCTTGAGATGGAGTACAAAAAGTACAAATGTTTAGGCTCTCTTTCGCAAGCCATTACTGAAAAGCTTAAGCAAAAGAACTTTAATAAAAACAAAGCAAAGGCTTTTGAATAAAGATGTTAATCATTTTGATGCACTTTAATATCTTCTGCTGACCAGTCACAGAGTTGTCCTGAAAGGATTTGAATAATTGTCATGAAGGCACCCACACTCCAGATCATCAAATACCACAAACTGAAGTCAGTCACCTGATGTTCACTTGTTCAATAGCAGATGAGAAAAAGGATGATATAAAATATCAATCATGTTCTCACCGCATGCTAAAATTTTACATTCCCTAACATAATGAAGTGCCACTTCAAATTTCAATCCGCAGTTCACCAGCATTTAAATGACAATTGTTTATATCAATCCATACAACTGACCACCAAGTCAATAATATAAAACAAAAAACTATGGGTGCTGGAGATCTGAGTCCGATGACTCTTCTTCAGAAGTGATAGCAGCTAGGAAATGGTGGTATTAATGCTGAAGATGTGTCGGGGGTTGGGGTGGTGGAGGTGAGCAGATAGGTGGAGCCCAGAGAGAGAGAGAGAGAGAGAGAGACATACTAAAGGGATCGAGAAACAACACAATTATTGATAGTAAGCCAGAACAGAAGAGAAGCTGAATAAGTGATAATGAGAGCTGAGAATAGGAAACAATGAGTCCTACTTTAACTCTGTTTTCTCCCCACAGATACTGCCAGGCCTGCTGAGTTTTGCTAGTGATGTCTGTGTTTGTTCCTGACCTTCAAATCAACATGATCTAACAACGCACATTCTATTCTGGAAATTACCATTACATTTGCTGTAAATTATCATTTAAAGATGTTTGAGAGCAAAGACTTGATCTCATTTAAGAATCAACAGCGGTCTATAAAAGAAAATTCATGCAGGAATTAATTGAGTTGTGCAACATCCCCTATATAGATGTTACCAGTCAACTATGACTTGTTAAAGGGGTCTGTGAGGCACACACGTATTTCTGGATGACATTTTAGAAAAGGGATTTGCGCACATACTGAATCACCTTCGGCAACAGGCCCAACAATGGACTGATAGTACACATCTCTGTAGAAAGCAGATTTGAAAACCTCAAAGTTACTTTATATTTACATATATCAGTCAGGGTCTGAACTTTGCAGAGTTGAACCCAACATTATAATGACTAAAAGACCCCTCTCAATTATCCGTTTAAATATATCCTGTTCTTGCCGGTAATTATTGACTTATTTCTTCTGGCTATTTTTGTTTCATTTTTAGATGTTTCTGACATTTGTCTTGAAATTTGGTTCTTCTGTGTGTTCGGCCATTTTGTAAAAAGTCAGAACATGGTTTCAGTTCATAAAGTATGTCCACTATTTCTTGCACCACAATGCACCTTCCTTTTAAGAATTGAAGGATGCCTTAAGTCACCCTAACCCCCAAGAGGGAGTTAACTGCCTCCCAAGCCAATGTGTGTAGCCAATGATCAGCACAAGTAGAGTAGAAATCTTGTGCAACAATGCAGACTTGTTGAGCTGATACATTGCAATAGGTCTCTAGTTGATCACATCCTGTGATCCCCATACCCATTTTAGGTGGTTATCAAATTTAATCCCCACATTTCCTGAAAGGACAAAGTCAAACAGCTGGAAGGTTAGGGTGGAGAAAGTTGTAACTTGTGACTTTGTGGTCTTTTTCTATAACAAAAGGTTGCTTTGTTTGCTTTTTCAATATATTCACATAATTCTTACACTAATGTCCTTAAAGATCAGTTCTGCCTTGCACACCTCCCAGTTTGTCTGTGAAAACATATTTGCTTGTTCAATTGAAGTCCCCGTAGCAATCTGCAGATGGAAACAATCCAGGACAGAATTGTTAGGGTGGTGTATGCTTTGTAATACAGATGACTAATCAATCACCAACAACAGAGAAACTTTGTATCGCACAGCACAGTAAAATAACTTACAAAGTTTCAGGAAAATAGTCTTCACATAAAAAAGCTTCCTATTCTACAAACTGAAAACATGAACAACATTTATTAATATTTTGTATTGCTCACCATGGGTCAGATGCAACACAGGGGGAGCTGGGTGACCTCAAGTTTGATAACACATAAATCGAGCTCTGGAAGTTGGCTGCAGAGGAAGAATATTCCTGAGCCTTTGGGAACACTGGGATGAGGGAGCAATGCAGGGAAGGGAGAAACAATGAAATGACCCCGGAGCCTCAATATCTCATGAAGCAGCTACAGTGGGAGGAGACATAATGGCTACAACCACAGAAACCAGTCATCAACTGACCACATTTGCCAAAGGAAAACCGATAAGACCTGCAGCAGATGGCAGGAACTAAAGACTAACAGAATCCTGCTGCTGTAAGAGAAGAGACAAAATAAAAAGGGTGACAAAAACAGTGACAGCACTACTTATTTTTAATAATACCTGCAGTCAGCAGCACAATAACAGTGCAATCGTCAATCACCTTGCCATTTTCTGCTCCACACACAAGCATAATTAAGTGGCTGAACTACTTACTACCATAACATTAACATTCCTTTAATTAAACAAGCTCGTTGAAATGCAGCTGCCTTAAAAGACGTTGGGCAGCAAGTTTTCCTTTCAGGAGGTGGTGAGAAAGGAAAATAATTTGGTGGGTTGGTCCAGATGAGATATTCATCTGCTTCTCACCAATTAGGTCTGGGCAAGAACATCAATGGGCAACTTTCTCAGCCTATCAACAGTTAAGTTCCTTAAGTGTTATTGAATGCCCACTTAAGGTCTTCAAACTCATCCCTCCCTGATTTTCTTTCTGGAAAGTCAAAAAGATGACTAGTATCCAAATAGATTAGGGTGAGGGGCTTCCATATTGCAGATTCCAGGGTCAAGCAGAGCTATGGATGTAGGGTAAAAAAATAGTCTGTGAAAAACATCTGGCCCTTTCTCTGACACTATTAGGCTACAATCCTCGTGACCCTACCTCATGACAAGAAGTTAAAAATTACTACATTTCTGTTTGCTGGTTTTCATGAGAAGTAGGTGGTCTTTAGGACCCAGCCTCTGGCAAACTGAGATGATAATGTGGAGGCATCTGAGCTTCACACAAGCTCAACCATCTACTCTTAAATGAGCTGATTGGCACACAATCGGACCAGGTAAGTAATCTTGGCAATATGGATGGCAGCTCAGTGATAATTTAACATCCCACCTATACACATTATCATAGGAAAGTGGAAAATTCTGCCATTTGTTCCTATTTTCAGGTTTAGTGTCTCTAAACCAAGAGACTTTTGTAAATCATTTGCACTGGGAATGTCTATCAGACTATACTTCACTGTAGCATGTATGGAGTTTCTTTGCCTTTTTTTACAGATCACATTCAGATATTTTATCCATCCCTTTGTCTGCCCAATTATATTTCTCTCTGGACTCCATCTCCACCAATCTGCTTACATCATTTCCTCCTCTATCGCAGTCTTCAGCAAATTTACCACCTTTCCCTAGCTACTAAAAATTCTGAAGAAGAGTACCAGACTTGAAACATTAACTCTGCTTTCTTTCCACCGATGCTGCCAGACCTGCTGAGTTTCTCCAGCAATTTTTGTTTTTAATTCAGATGTTTTATCCCTGAAGTGAGACATACCATTTATAGGTAACAAAAAAAAATAGCTTATCTCCTGAGCCAAAAATAACAGTACTCTGGAGCATAATCTTTAACCAACATTGAATGTAACCTCTGCCTATTGGAAAAATACTTCCCAGAGCTTTCCTTTGTCAAATTTTATGAAGAGCTTTGTAGGAATTACATACAAGTACAGCACAAATAAGACTTTTTAAAATATGCAGCATGAGAGAGCAAAATTCCCTCCTCATGAAAACCCATCTGCACACATTCTTATTTCTTTCTTCCACTTATTTTTAATCAAGTGACCTGTCACATCATCATGATTTACATGAATCTCAGTATATCACATTATCCGGCCTCTAAATTTCTCTCAATTTGGTCTGCATTCTTCCAGTAGTCTACTTGTACTTACTTATATGATCTTATTATCATCAACCTAATCATTGTTATTACTATTATCACCATCTTCCCTATAACACCATCTTCAAAGTTCAAATCTCACAAATTGACACAATCTAGAGCTTCTGACTGCATATCCCAATCTGGCTTGCTTGAGTTTCACACTTGGTTGATAGTGTTGTACAGATTCTGGGATTATCATGTCAATCTGTACAATGTCTGATGTAGTATAGGTATGATATTCTGTAATAATCATACTTGCTCTCACTGCTTGACTTGCAATGAGATGTTTGGCTTGTACTTGAATCCTAAGAATAATACACCTATACATCTGCTCTTCTCATGAACAATTCCACTGGGAAATACCAGTTGTATTACTATCTAACTGAGTCTAGACTGGATCCTTATCCAGGAACTTCACAATCTTGAATGTTCATTTTGCCTTTTTATTCGACTGACAATGGAGGGAAGATCATGGTACATGTCTACCTCCAAACAAACCTATAGAAATCCCTGTTCACAAACTGAGGTCCACTGTCTGATATAAAATCTTCCAGGAAAATGTGTATCCCAAATTCCTTTTCAGTTCTCTGATAACTGAATCTGCAGTGATGTTTTTATACTTCAATCCATCTTGAGTAAGAATCTTTAAAAAAAACAAAAAAACTGTAGATGCTGTAAATCAGGAAAAAAAAATGGACATTGCTGGAAAAGCTCATCTGGTCAGGCAGCATCTGTGGAGAGAACTCAGAGTTAACATTAACTTGAATAGTAGTCTACTCGGACTAATTATATCTTCCCTGCAAATTTGAGTAGGTCCATTGCTTGTCTTTCTCATGGTGTTTCCAGAAATCGTGATAAAATCATCAGCTGTGCAGGATCTTGGGTGTGCGTGATACAATGAAATGTACTCTTACTCTGCACTTTGTGATACTTAACTTTCCCCCATGAAGTTTCTGTAGCATTTCTTTTGACATCCTTTCAAGCCGGTGTAACCATTCTTTGGTGAGTCACCATAAATTTCCCATTATGGAAGGTTAGTGTGCTTAGTTGGCTGGGTGACTTATTTGTGATTCACTGTGATGCCAACAGGGTGGGTCCAATTCCTGTACCAGCTGAGATTACCATGAAGAACTCACAGTCTCAATATCTTCCCATGCCCAAAATCTGTTGACCCTAAGATTAAAGGATCACCAGTCATCTGTCTTTCTCTAATGAAAGAGCAGCTCTATAGTCCTATCCGAATATGGCAACTTTATCTTTTTTGTCATTTTGCTCACGATACTTTTTCGGCACTTATAACTTGATGACCCTTGCCCAGACATTTTTGGTCACTCCTCAACCCATTTTTGTGACACCTAACTTTGAATTTTTCCTTAGTTACCAGTAAAGTGTTGCTTATGGCCTACATTAAGACTTAATTTCTTCTACAAGTTAAGGTCCTCTTTTTCTGCTTGATTCACTGCTACTCTCAAGAGTTACCTGCCATTATTTGCACTTCCTCTGGAGTATAGACTATTCCATTGTTGTATTGCATCAGCAAAAGCCTGACCATTTGGATGCGAGAAGTATTTTTAAGATCTCTGTTCACCCCACTAACACTACTGAAGGCTTGAGGTCTATACTGACCTAGAATTTCAGTCCTATGAGGTAATCTGTGAATATTTCACATACTCGAGTAGCTGCTAATCTGAGAGGGGGAGAGTTACCTGGATGCTTTGTTTCAGGTGGCAGTCACACCAGGTAGATTAAGTAATTCAGATTCAGTTAGTGATCAGAGACAACAGGGTGTGGTTGCAAGTGGGGCAGGTAAGGGGATCCTGAGTTCAGGAGTAGAGGAGCCTCAGCTTTTGACCTTTTCCAACAGGTATGAGATTCTTACTCCTTGTCTGGATGAGGAAAAGGGCTGTGGACAGGATGAGCCAGCTAACCATGGCACCATGGTGCAGAAGGTCATTCAAAAGGGGGGAGAAAAAAGCCAAGTAAGGGATTCTATAATTAGGGGACAGATAGTCTTGTTTGCAAACCGGATCGGGAGTCCCGCATGGTGTGTTGCTTGCCCGGTGCCAGGGTGCAGGACATCTCTGACCGGCTTGAAAGGATACTGGAGAGGGAGGGGGAAGATTCAGTTGTTGTGGTCCACGTTGGTATAACAACATAGGCAAGGGTAGGATGGAGGACCTGTTTGGGGATTATTGAGCACGAGGAACGAAATTAAGGAACAGGTCCTCAAGGATTATAATGTCCAGATTACTGCTCGAGCCACGTGCAAATTGGCTTAGGGTCAAGAAAATTAGGAAAGTAAACACATGGCTAAGGGACTGATGTGGGAAAGAGAGGTTCCATTTCATGAGGCATTGGCATCAGTTTTGGAACCAGGGGGATCTGTACCGATGGGCAGGTCTCCAACTGAACCGATCTGGAACCAGTGTTCTAGTGAAAAATATAAATAGAGTGGTCAGTAGGACTTTAAACTTGTGAGTCGGGGAAGGGAAAGGGAAAGGGAAAGCAACTCAGGAAAGATGGTGATAAATGGAAAGGTAAACAGCGAGTTAGTATGTATGCAGGAGGGTTTAAGTTCAAGGCAGACTATGAAAGAAGCAAAACTGAAGGGTAACTCAGGGGATATTAGAGATGTTGTGAATCATGATGGTAAGAAAGTTAGCATAAAAGCATTTTACCTCAATGCTGGTAGCGTTCGTAATAAGGTTGAAGAGTTAACAGCACAAATCATTGTGAATGAATATGATTTGATAGCCATCACGGAGACATGGTTGCTGAATGGCCATGACTGGGAATTAAATATCCAGGGACACCAGACTATTCAGAAGAACCTATGGAGCATGAGGTTGAATCCAATTGGGTGGAAACTGGAAGAAAAAGTCACTGATAGGCATGGTCTCTCGGCCACCAGATAATAACATTGCATTGGGGCGGGCAATAAACAAGGAAATAACTAATGCCTGCAAAACTGGTACGGCTATTATCATAGAAGATTTTAATCTGCATGTAGATTAGTCGAACCAGCTAGGTCAAGGTAACCTTAAGGAGGAGTTTGTTGACTGTATCCATATTATTTTCTTGAAAATATGTAATGGAACTGATGAGGGAGCAAGCTAGATCTGGTCCAGTGTAATGAGACAGGAATAATTAAAGACCTCATAGACCGGGATCCTCTTGGAAGGAGTGATCACATTATGGTTGAATTTAAAATAAAGCTGGATAGTGTGAAGATAAAATCCAATACCAGGGTCCTGTGCTTGAATATGGGGAGCTATGATAGAATGAGGGAGGACCTGGCTAAAGTAGACTGGAAACAGAGACTTTATGGTGAGACAGTTGACAAGCAGTGAAGGATCTTCAAAAGCATTTTTCAAAGTGTTTAGCAAATATCTATTCCTGTGAGAATGAAGAACTGTAAGCGGGGGGATAATTTGCCATGGGTGTCCAGGGAAATAAGCCAGGCTATCTAAGTGAAAGAGAAGGCATACAAAGTGGCCAAAAGCAACAGGAATCTAGAAGATTAGGAAAACTTTAAAAGCCAACAGAAAGCCACAAAAAAGAGCTATAAAGTAAGATAGAATATGAGAAAAAAACCCAGCACAGAATATAAAGACAGATAGCAAAAGTTTCTATAAGTATATAAAATGAAGACAACTGACTAAAGTAAACGTTGGTCGATTAGAGGATGAGAAGGGGCAGTTAGTTATGGGATACGATGAAATGGCTGAGGCATTGAACAGGTACTCTGCATCAGTCTTCAAAGTGGAGGATTACTAATAATATACCAGTAAGTTATGAAGAGATGAAGGTAAGTGAGGACCTGGAAACAATAGTTATTACAGAAGAGTTAGTGTTGGGTCAGCTAATGGAGCTAAGGATAGATAAGCCTCCTGGCCCTGATGGAATGCATCCCAGGGTACTAAAAGAAATGGTGGGAGAAATAACAGGTGGACTGGTGGTAATTTTCCAAAATTCTCTGGACGTTAGGGCAGTCCCAGCAGGTTGGAAAATAGCAAATGTGATACTACTGTTTAAAAATGGAGGTAGACAAAAGATGGGGAATTATAGACCAGTGAGCTTAACCTCTGTAGTCGGGAAGATGCTTGAGTCTATTATCAAGGAAGGAATAGCAGGGCATCTCAAAAGAAATTGTCCCATTGTATAGACACAGCATGGGTTCATGAAGGGCAGGTTATGCTTCACAAATCTTTTGGAATTCTATGAAGACCTTTCAAGCAAGGTGGACAACAGGGTCTCAGTGGATGTGGTGTACCTAGATTTCCAAAAAGCCTTTGACAAGATGCGAAAGCATGAGGCTACTGCATAAGATAAGAATGTATGGTGTTAGGGGTAGAGTATTAGCGTGGATAGAGGATTGGTTGACTGACAGGAAGCAAAGAGTGGGGATAAATGAGTGCTATTCTGGCTGGCAATCAATGACTAGTGGCGTGCCTCAGGGATCAGTGTTGGGACCACAATTACTTACAATTTATTTAGATGATTTGGAGTTGGGGGCCACATGTATGGTGTCAAACTTTGCTGATGACACTAAGATTAGTGGCAGATCAAAGTGCACAGAGGACTGTGAAGTTTTGCGGAGGAACATAGATACATTGAGTCAGTGGGCAAAGAAATGGAATACAATGTCAGTAAATGTGAATATATTGAGTGAGTTGGCAAAGGTCTGGCAGATGGAATACAATGTCAGTAAATGTGAAGTCATACATTTTGGTAGGAGCAACAGCAAAATACATTACTCCTTGAATGTAAAAGGTTGCAGCATGCTGATTTGCAGAGGGACCTGGGTGTCCTTGTGCATGAATCACAGAAGGTTGGTCTGCAGGTACAACAAGTAATTAGGAAGGCAAATGGAATTTTGTCCTTCATTGCTAAAAGAGTTGAGTTTAAAAGCAGAGAGGTAATGTTACAGCTGCAATGTGCTGGTGAGGCCACACCTGGAGTACCGTGTGCAGATTTGGTCTCCTTACTTCAGAAAGAGTGTACTGGCACTGGAGGGGGTGCAGAGGAGGTTCATTAGGTTGATTCCTGAAGTTGAGGGGGTTGGCTGATGTGGAGATGCTCAGTAGATTGGGATTATATTCATTGGAGTTCAGAAGAATGAAGGGGGAATCTTATAGAAACATATAAAATTATGAAGGGAATCGATAAAATAGAAATAGATAGGATGTTTCCACGGGTGGGTGAGACTAGAACAAGAGGGCATGGCCTCAAGATTAGAGGAAGCAGGTTTAGAATTGAACTGAGAAGGAACGTCTTCACCCAGAGGGTTGTTAATCGATGGAATTCCTTGCCCAGGGAAATAGTTGATGCTACTTCAGTAATCGCTTTTAAAGCTAAGGTATATACTTTTTTGAAAAATAAAGGAATTAAGGGAAATGGTGAAAATGCGGGTAAGTGGAGCTGAGTCCACAAAAAGATTGGCCATGACTTATTGAGCGGTGGAGCAGGCTTGAAAGACCAAATGGCCTACTCCTGCACCTAGTTCTTACGTTCCTTCTCTATGGTTGCATAGTACTGTTCAGGTTCCATCAAAGTCGTAACATAAAATAGACCTATTTTTTGTGCTCTGACAGTTTACACTTGAATAAAGACTATTCCTATTCCTGTGGACAATGCACCTGTGGCTACTATAAGGAATAAACCTGGATTATAATCTGCTAAAACCTCTGTAGGATGCAAATTGTCTTCAATTCTTTAGATATCTCTTAAAAATCTGTTATCAGTTCCTAATCCAATACCATAAATGTATTTTCTTAAATGCAGAAAATGGTTCAAATCCCATTCCTGTGTTGTGCAAAGAGAAAATCAACTTTATTTGAAAGTGATGGATATTTTGATAATGATTGCAATCAGTCAAAGATTTTCAAATGAAATGGAAAACTGACAATTTTATTGTCCCCTTGGGATTTGGGTAGTGTTCTGGAGATTACCCAGGTTAACAATCCCAAATGTTAAGAAGATTAACAACACCAACATCTAGCGGTAAAGCAGAGGGCATTTACTGAGGCTCTTCAATGATACAAGTGTACATATTCACCAAGGAGGGGAAACAAGTGCTGAAAAGGAACAAAATAGATGGTGCAAGAATCCAATCAGATGGGTCGCCTCTTCAAACATCCCAAGGATGAAAGAAGTTGAAATGACGAAGTATTGCTCATTTTTCACAAGCAACAAATTCCATGTCTGCAGGTAATCTCAGATGTCATGAATCCTTAAACCATGACGCTGATAACTACAGCTAAGGCTTTGTACATAAATGTGAATAACACTGATCTGAGCACACCTCATGCACACTTACACTCACCTTGTGAATGACAGTATGGAATAAATGATGATCCCACACTCTAGAGGGGAAGTTTCATTCTGCCTATCAGCTTTTCAAGACGAGGGCGTGTAATTAATGAGGTGAGTTTGGTAAGATATGAGAGGAAAAACCATAAAGTCTCATGGAGAGAAACCCTCCATGAAACACAATGAAACAGACCTTTAGCCAAAATAAATGTAAGAGTCAACCCCAAGTCATTTTCACAACATATTTTCCAACCTATTTTTGTGTCGCCTTCACTCTGCTCATCTTCATCATTGACAATAATTGTAAAGTTTGATGTCCCAGCACAGGCCCCCCTGGACTCCATATATCACCTTGTGACAATCTGATAAGGACCTTTTTATGTCTACTGTCCACTTTCTGCCAAGAAACCAATCTTATATCCATAGAAATACACTACCCCCAACACAAGGTTTTATTTTCTGCAATAATCTTTGACATACCACCTTATGCCTTCTGAAAATCCAAGTACATTACATTTACATACTCTACTTTACCAACAGCACGTTATTCCTTCAACAAAACTTAATAAATGGATTAGCCATGGCTAATCAATGCTGTTTCGTCCCAGTTACCTTGAGCTTCACTAACTGCAGAGTTACAATGTCTTTATGTAACCTACAGTGCTTTGACTGCAGCACAGTCCCCAGATGTCAAACTAATTAGACAATGGTTTCCAGCTTTCTGCCTTCCTCCCTTCTTGAAGGTCCTGTTTCTTAACCAGAAGGCCCTTCTTGCAGGTTTTAGTTGGTGTACAGGTGGTTACTAAATCAACAAGCCCCTCTGCAAGTTCTTTGGTGAAATTTCACTCATGTCCTTTGCTGCAGCATCTTGTGAGAAACCTGTCAATAGGGTCTGGGGGTTTCTACCTGGATGACATGAGTTGGAATTTGTTCATGCTGATGCCAATCCTTCCTTTGCGTTGGTCTTTGGGTGTCCTCCAAATCTTTTTCAATCTTTCTGACCACTCACAGAAAATCCAAATGTATTAATTCTGTGAAACCTGTGCTTGCCAATAGCAAGCAAGAGTTTCAGCGATCACTTTTCAGGATCATTTATCTCTTGATCTGTAAACTGATGCTACGTATATTGTTTGAATAGCTATAATTCAGTAAAAGTACCATTGGCTGTCCAATGCATAATTGCATGCCTTCCATGGAAGGTCTGTTCTTGCTTTTTTAAAAGTAGCAAGCAGTGTTTGTTCCTTTCCTTGTTTGCTTTGCTTCACTCCCCTTTTATTTTTCCTTTTTGGTTTCCATTTTACTTTATTTTTCTCATTGCTTTGCACTTATTGTAGCTCTAGTCACTTTAGAACCTGCTCAGTTAGTAAATATCACCTTGTAACCCAACCTGCAGGCTGTCTGTCTGGGTTCCAGCCACTAGGTGGTGTTCGTACCAAATAAGGAGCAAAGATGGGGGCTTCCCTCCAAGTCATGGTGCATTGGAGAGAGAAAATGATGGATCCAAATGACCACTACATGCAGATCAAAGTATAAAACTGATTCTTTTTATGGTTTAAAAGCGGCATTTTCATTCAGATGAGCTCTGTTTCTATGCTGTGAATGGACATTTGACAACTTCTTTAAAAAGTTTGGATTGGAAAACAGACCAATGGTGACTTGTTTAATCGAGAACAGGTTTAACTTAAATTTTAAGCAGAAAGAAGATAGTTTGACTTCTGGCTGATCAATTTAAGGTCTGTGCTCACAAAAATTAGTGCTGTTAAGCAAGAAGTTGCAAAGTTATCGGGGACAGGAGTGTGGACTTAAGGTTACAGTCAGATCAACATAATCTCATTGAATGGCAGAGCAGGCTTGAGGGGCTAAATGGCATGCATCTACCCCTTGTTTGTAGATTTGTATGTTAGTTTTCAAAATGCTTTGAATTCTAGGGTTATAGTCTAGTTAATGTTGAATGACGTTTCCAAGTGTCTATCACTAAAAATTCAGACTCTTTAAAAATGGCCAACACTACTTACCATGAACTGCCACAGTGGTGATCACTTTGCCTCCAGCAGGACATTTTACTGGATGTGGCAATGCTTACATTAGCTTTCACAACACAAGAACTAGGTAATGAAAGATTCTACCGATATATATTACAGCTCCTAATATATACAAATATCACAAATATTACAATGATGGACACTTAAGTGTCTGGACTAACATTAAGCTATTTGATTACAAAGAATAACTTATGTTCATCATTGTACCATGTTTCAAATGACTCCTCTTAAGATATTGCCTGAGACCTTTTCTCTTAAGGGCACATGCTATGATGCAATGAAAATTACTCTTAATAGTAAACCACGTGCCAGCTTGAGAGAGATAATACAACTGGAGATTGAGTAGTTTAACTTGGGGCAGTTGCCTTGCATGGCCTAGAGCAGGTACCAAAATCACAGTTGCACCTGGAGTCTAACAGCTTTCGCTTAATTTACTTGAGTGATTGTATCCCAAATTCAGTGGTTAACACAGTAGACAGCAATGTCCTCTCACTCTCCTACTCATTACCTATCACTTCAATTCCCTGTGTTACCTCAGTATGTGGTAGACAGGAAATCTTTCTCCACATCCTTATGAAACATCTCTAAGTCTAACAAAGTTGCAATTTTATGCCCTTCAATGTATTGTTTTATTCTTCCATGATAAAATTGATGGGATAGTGGCTGCAATTGCAACTTAAGTTGTCACAAATCTCATCCTAACTATTTCTTTTACAGGTCATGTGTGAGACAGCTGGGTTTCAGTTTTCACATTGAAACCTACTAAACTGCAGAATGCAATCCCGAAACAACAATAAAAATCTTGCACTTTAATGTAAATCAAAAAGAATTGATCGTATTCAGCCATCTTTATTGTTGTCCTTTATTCTGAGCTGTTTTTCAGCTGCAGATTATTTTTTGAGTTGTCAACTTTATTAGGGCTCTGCCAGTTCTTTCTTGAAGCTGTTCATAGTTCGTTCCCATCCCATCAGCTTAAAAGCACAAAGGGTGTTGAATGAGTACAGTATAGCACTTGGAAATTAGATGAGCCTTTGAACAAACTCCAGACTTGTACTTCTGCAGATGAAATGCCGAGATCAATCCCAAAATGACAAACCACCAAAATCACACCGAAACCTTGATATGCCGACCTGTGATCACTTCGGGTACAGGTCTCCATTGCAAACGCAGATGCATTAAATTGATCTTTAAAATTGACAGAGGGAATTTTGCAGAATATAACATCAGGTATCATCAATGTCACCCTGCCTGTGATAGTATTACTGTTAGCTGGCATAACCTATTGGACAGAATCTTACCAATGATTTTGGCCCAGATTTTCTGATGTCTAGACAGTCATTTCTACAGCGAAGTTGGGAATTGTGCATAGGGTCCTTTCGGAATTGCTGACATGGCAAACTTGGTAGGAACTTTCTGGGAAATTGAAGATTCTAATAGTTAATGCCCCAATTTCTGAATCTCTTCAAAAGTATCTAATTAAACTGGAGAATTCAGAGGGCCCCACTGTATTTAGTAAACAGTTACTCAGGGAAAGAAACGGCATTAAAACTCCTGAGTAAATATTAAACCATTGCCCCAACTTTATTCACACCCGCAAATATACCTCCCTCAGATGCCTTACACAGCCCCCAAGCCCTGGCCAGAAATCCCCATTTTACTTCTGGGACCTTTACCCCAGTCCTTCTGCCCACGCGGACTTGAAACACCCCATTAGCAGACCAGAGGTCCCTCCCATCTCCCGCCACCGGACCTAACCTCTGCTTCCTGTACTATTGGACCTGATCCCCACCACCACAACCACCAGACCCGACTCACCTTCCCCCACCATCCCCTGGGAACTGACACCCCTATACCTCCTTCCTCCACCAAGGGACTCCAAACCCCAAGCGCCAGATCCAAATTCCCCATCCCACAAGTTACCATAACCACTTCATTACTTATCTGACCCTTTGCCACTTTGAGCTATTTCACACTTGCCGATCTGGCATTCTATCCCTTATCCATCTGGCATTTTATCATCCCAGCCGTTAACATCATACTTTCCTTTATGTATTTACCCTATCATAGAAACTGTTAAAGAGGCTGCTTGTGAAGTTGAACCTTTAAATCACAGAACACAACAACTCTTTGCTTTGAAAAAGGTTTGATACTTTGTCTTCAAGATTGTCTTCAAGGGATCTCCTGTGATGAGGGACTTGTCACAATCTTTGGACTGCATTATATGACACAATCTGATTGCCACTCCTCAGAAAACATGGGCTATGACCACTTCCAGGTTTTGCCATTGATGATGTTTAAGCTCTGTCTACATGCCCCAATTTTCCTGAGGTGGTCGATTACCAGGTCGTCACTGGCACTACCATTTAATAACAGAGTGCACAAGTGCAACTGAGGCACTAGAAAGCCAATAACTTCACCAGGAAAGGTGGGGGGGGCGGGGGTACTGATGGAAGAAGACCATGAAGTGCCTCAAAGAAATTGTGAACTTTCATGATTTTTAAAGCTGGTAAGCATGGCGATAATTGCCAGGCTATTGTTATGGAGGGGAATCTCAGGAATTTCAGCATAGCCTGCAACCACAGCTGTGGCCCTCTGGTCCCCTTCATAACCCCAGGAAAGATGTGGATTTGAAGGAGGTACTATTGACAATAATACCTGGGAGGTCACCTCCAGCTGGCCTCAGCCTCATTTTGGTTGTCACCAGAAAATTTTGGCAGCATCAGCAATTTGCTGGCAAGTGGACACTGAGCTCATTCTAACTAGTTGCTTGCTGCTATTGGGCAAGTAGCTGCTGTTAAGTCAGGTCCCACTTCCAGCAGCAGCAAGTCACCAGTTGGACAATCCAACATTTAGACAATAGCCACTCTCCTGCCTCCAAAGTTGCCTCTATGTTGGCTGATAGGATTCCATTCATTAAACTCTTAATGAGGCCCCAGTACCCTGAGATTACTTTTCTAGCCATGTATCAAAATTGAAAAGGGTAGAAATGTTAAGGAATTAAACACGTGGCAAAATGCTGTGGGAAGCGGAATGGGGGCTAGTGGTTGATACAGGGTGGGGTCAGGATGAATGCTTTCATTTTATTGGATAATGGCACAAAGTCTGGGAAGTTGGGAATTATTCAGCAAAAATGGGCTCCATTAGAACTGGAGGGGTGCCAATGTGCAGCATAAATAGGATAGTAAAAATCATTTAAACTTAGGAAGAAAGGACAAGAGGTCAAGCAAAATCAAACGGATAGAGTGGTTAGAGAAGTTAAAAACAGAAGATGTAAATTTCGAAATAATAGAACAGGAGGAAAGTCAAATCAGAGATCTATAAGCAGAAAAATATCAAGGTGAAAACATCTGTAAGTACTACAGAATAATGTGAAAGGGGAAGTGATGGCTGCATTTGTAAAATTCTCACCTCTAAATCAGAAAATTGTGGGTTCTTCAGCCTTCGAAATATAATCTTAGATGACTTTCAGTGCTGTGTTGAGGGAGTGCTGATAGGTCAGAAGTGATATCTTTGGACAGGAAATCAAAGCAAGATCTCATCTGCGCACCAATGGCAGCAACAACTTCCTTGCACTATTTGAAGTGCAGAGAATTCTCCTGGTATTCTGGCTAGCATTACTGAAACAAATCCTCTAATCATTTTACTTACTTCAATTATTGAATCTTGCTGTGTACAAAATGGCTTTCATGTTCTCTGCATCATAATAGTAAATATCCTTCAAAAGGGCTTAACTATCTGCAAATGTATTTATAGATGTGCTGAGATCATGAAAAGCATGATATTAATCCAAATCTCTCTCTCTTTAGCATATTCTTTCCCAGCAACTGCTAACTGTGCAAATCTCTATTTCTTTCCTTCATCCTCCAATCAACCAGCTTCTGACTAAAACTTGGCATGTTCTGCTCACTACTTCCTGATTTACTTTGTCGTTTCTTTAATTTCTTCCAGTATAGTGTCTGCAACAAGGTATTTTTCCTCCTGCAATGGGGTTTTCTCAATAAAATAAATCTCAGATGACTGAATGCATCATATGAGGTCCTGCGGAGGAGTGGGTAGTATCCCTACCTCTGAGTCAGGACCTCTAGGTTCCAATTCCACTGTGGAACTTAGTGGCCATCGTAGGTATGTTCATGACACAATCAAACAGGTAGATTATCAACCTCCAGATCCTTCCAATGACAGACATCAAGAGTGGGAGAATCTCTTGGTCAGCCAGAATCATAAAGGTAGCTGCAGGTTGCCCATGTAAGAAGACAACATGCCCAATTTCTTGCCATGGGTTGGACTCCATGCCATTGCTCTGAGGGAGTTCCATAGCGAGAGTTTGCTTTACTGCTAAATCAAATAATCTTAGATTATATTCCAAAACGTGAAATATCTATAAAATATAATTGTGTTAATTTAAAAAGATTAAAAGACAACAGGGGAAAGTACAATTTGTTATAAAGACAATTCCAATTGTACATAAAATTATGCATTCAACAGAATGACACTGACACGATTCTACCAATTCCCAGGGTGATGTTTGGATTACATTGCCATATTGAGAGAAAGCAATGCAGGAACTGATGATACCTCACTGAAATACTTAGCGGATTTTGCATGACCTTTCATTGTTAGTGACAACAGTGAGGAAATTGTTTTGGCACAAGATAAATAATAGCTTCGGGTAGTTTACAATGCTTTCAGAGAGTTATTTAAAGGCAGATTTACACTTCCTTCATCAAGTGAAGCTAATGATAAATACAGGAGCTTTCTCATCCATTGGAGCCAATTTGTCTGAGCCTGTGAGTGTTATGCAAGGTTTAGTTGTCTGGAGCCAGTCACATCCGTTTGCATTGATAGTTAATATCAAGATTTACTCAGCCACTGAACAGGAACACAAGTTTCCCACACAAAGCATCATGCTCAGCCCTTTTCCTAATTGATTCAATTATATTACTGTTGATAAAATAATCAAAAGCTGCTTTTGGTTCAATACTCTTATTAAGGTATCCAAAAGATAAATTTGTTATAAGTGAGCATCCAACTTTGACGCAACAGAACATATTGTAAAAGTAGTCAGTCAGCATGTGTGAAGTGAATGTCAAGGTATGAAGGGGTACAAATTAGCCTGGGCCCATGGCAGACCTGCACCAAGAGATTTGTGAATTTAAAGCAATTTGTCCTCAGGCTTCTTCTGAACAATTCAAGTGACCTCCCATAGCAAATTGTTTGATAGAGAGATACAACAATGTGTATTGTGGTGTATTGACATTAATCTGGTTTGGTAAATGATTTACCTTTAAGGGATAGACTGTTGATACACTGTGACATTGCTTGTGCAGATGGCAATGCCTTTAAGAGCTAAACTATTATTAAACATTGATGTGTCCATTTACTTCAGCAGATGGTTATGCCTTTAAGGAAGGGATTATTTTTACATATCAGAGTGTTCTGGTTGAGCAGATGTCTGTACCTTTAAGGGTGGGGGGGGGACTATTGCTGTGCACGAGCTGATTATTCTACTTGAGCAGATGGCTGTCGCTTTAAGGGACAACATCCTCCAAAAGGTCTGATCAATTCTAATTGTATCACATGCTTGAACAGTCTTAAATCTGAACATAAATTATGTACCCAAGGAATTCCTTTTGCCAGCATTATATTATATTTTGATACATTCTTAAATTTTTTGTACAGATTTCAGCAAAAGGGAAATGTTCATTGATTGTGTTTGCTAAATCACATGGAAAAGAAGTGTATTGTTAATTTGCGCAGTGTCAGAGTTGAATGCTTCCAAGTATGTAGAGAGATTTAGTAAATGCTGCAGTGAAAATTTCACTTCAGCTTTTTATTTACCATCATAGCAACACCCAGGCTAAAATTTTAAATTTGTAGGGATTGAGGGTGTTACTAACCAAAGCAGTGCTTGCAATCCCAGAGTTTCTAACATTCCAGTTCCATTTCAATGCTGCAATGGTGATTTCTGGCTGAAGCTTATGAGAAAGTTGTCACGCAGTGAGGAGTCGAAGTTGGCAGAATGTCAGGCTGTCGATGATGATCTTTAGAAATGGTCACTAGCCAGATTAATCAGGAATGGGGAGATTTAGCGCAGAGGGGATATGCAACCAGGAAATCTTGATAGAGGAAGCTTTTATCAGTGGCATCCTTCACCATGCATATACCTGGACCTCATCAAATGGAGATCCATGAGCTTTCATTGGTGGGGTGAAGCTGTGCAGTTCTTAGTCAAATCCATGGTTAAAATAACAAATACATCACAGTGACTGACATAACTTGGTCATTTAGTCCAGGGTGGAGGGCTTTCAACTATATTATTCTCGACTAATTAAAATGGCAAAGGACATGAACACAGAGCAATCCCCTGATCAAACTATTCCTGCCCAGATGAAGGGTCAAAGCTCCTTCTAATGTATGGTGTGCATACAATATGAAACATAATCAACATTTGTTTTTATACAAGTTGCATACATGTATAAAGTGACAAAAGGTGAGCAAGCTTAAAATATTAAATACGGCAAGATACTAAATGTCACACTCAAAGATTTATTGTCAGTGGCATGAACGCTTGGTACTAATTCACTTCATCTTGTTTAAAAATGAAAAATAAGTATGTTTGTAATAGGTGATGACATTTAAAATTGTGACTCTTTGACATCCCCATTCATCTCTGCATCTACAATGTAATGTGGGAATAGCAACCATGGAGATGCTTTTGAAAAAAGAATGGTAGAATAAATGGTCAGCTTGTTACCAAAGGCTGAAAATATACTATGGTACATTGGATACACTGTGCTGAAATTGGGGCATGATATTTGCATGCATTAAAATGTGACTGAACTTAACAATAAAAACTAACAACATACATTGATTGAAATCAAACCCTCACTTTCATGCCTATTTTTTAAATAAAGTTTAATATTATTCCAATAAGGTCTACAGATACATGCATAGAATCATAGAATTATTCCAAGAAGGTCATTCAGCTGCTGCATAATTGTTCTCTTCAAGGTCAATTTAGCTGATCTCACTACTCAGCCATTCCCCCAAAATGCTGACATTATTTTGTGGAAAGCCATGGTTGAATCAGCCTCCAACAATCTCGGAAGATTCCGTTAACCATGTATAATAAAAAGTTTCTCATGTCACAAAACGGTCACAAGTAGAGCTAGAATTTTGGTGATACTCTCCATCTAGAATTGCGTAAGTAGACAATTATGAATAGGGAGAGTAATGCTTACTGAAGCATCCAGCCCTATGAGAGTAAGCTCACTAAAAATGCAAAAAAAATTAATAGCAAGATAGCATAGAAAAGAGTAAATGTAGTGAGTTTTTAGCTCTCTAAAGAGTGAGAATAATAATAATATAATAACTCAATAATATAACAAGGAAATGGCAAAGAAATGAATAAAGATTTCACATCTGTCTTCACTATAAGAAAATACAAAAGCATTCCATCAATAGCTGAAACTCAGTGGATAGAAGGGCAAGGGGAATCCATTACTAGCAAGCTGAAAACTGAGAGTACTCGTAAATGGGTCTTTTTCTGATTGACAGCTTGTGATAATTGTGGTCCTGCAAGGGTCAGTGCTGGAGCTTCAACCTTTTACAATTTATATCAATAACTTAGATAAGGGAAGCAAAGACACAGTAGCTAAATTCGCGGATGACAAAAATATGGGTAGGTAAGCATGCTATGAAATGGACATATGGAGGAGAAAGATTAATGTAGATAGGTTGAGTGAGTGGACAAAAATTTGGCAGATGGTGCATAATGTGGGAAAATGTGTAGTTCTTTATTTGGCAGGAAGAATAAAAAAGAATATTACCTAAATTAAGAATGACTGCAGAATTCCATTGTGCAGCTAGGTTTAGGTGTTGTAGTCATGAATCATCAACAAGTTAGTTTGGACAGACACTTTTTTTTTCTCTGAAAAGTCTTGTGCAGCTTTGGCACTATCAACCTCCAAAAGTAATGGGTCAGGGTTATTGAATATCTTCAAAATAAAGGTAGATAGATTCCTTAAGGAAGAAAATCTAAGGTTACTTGAATAAATACGAAAGTGGTATTTGAAACACGAGATCAGCCATCACCTTTGTGAATGACAGAGCAGGCTTGAGGGTCTGAATGACCTACGTCTACTCATAATTCATTTGTGCATATGAATATATCACCAATAGAATGAAAGCTATGTAAGAGGTTAAAATATGTTGCAATCCTCCAGAAATTGCTGGGAAAATAATGTTGAGTTTAGTAACTGACGTCAGTCAATCAGCACAGACCAGCCATCAAACTGTGAACTTTCCCGGTCTTGCTCCTTTCAGACATGGTGGTGTTGTTAGTTGGAAAGCCTGGATTTTATGACCACAGTGCCTGCGATACTGGTAGTATTTGTTGATATTACTCCATTAAAGCCAATAACAATGTCTGGAGTTGTGTCAATGATTCCGGTAGTGCACTGCTGGAATTCCCCACAAATGTAAGTTGGTAAGCATTGAACTGATGAGAAATTAAAGTATCATCATTGTTAAAACCTTTAAAAAGGGACACCTTACTGAACAAGGTATAAGTGCCTTCATCAGCATATGAACTTCATAACTGCTGCTGATCAATCCTGAAAAATATCCAAATATATTTATATTTTTTAATGTTTGTAATATTTTATTTTCTGCCTTAATATCATGGATATCTCTCAATCTCTCAACTTGTTATCTGTAAAATTTAAAACTATAACAAAAAAGATTTGGTTAGTTTTTACTTCCTGGTCTGCTATTTATTAGAATACTTTAATGTGAGGAGCTGTCATCACTATTGCTGGACACCCAGTATCCCTTTGTCATTACATCACATTCAAACTGACATTGAGACAAGGAAAATCCATAGCAGAGGTCACTGGATCTTTGTAAGCAGTTTTCTTTGCCATCAGCTGCAAGTATCATTGCTTTACAACTCACCAATATTTTTTTTCAATTCATTCATGGGATGAGGGTGTTGCTGACTAGGCCAGTATTTATCTCCCCTCCCTAAGTGCCAACAGCAACCACATTGCTGTGAGTCAAATGTTGGCCAGACCAGATAGGAATGGCAGTTTCCTTCCATAAAGGACATTAGTGAACCAGATGGGGTTTTCCAACAATTCAAAATGGTTTCACAGTCATCATTACACTTTTAGTTCCAGATTTTTATTGAATATGGAACAATTAATTGAACAGTTAACCTTTCTGAAGCCATCTAAGTTAAGTCAAGCACGTGAACAAATGTAAAGAATGAAATTAAACCAACAGAAGTTATGCTTTGGTGTTATTTAGAACTATTGTCAGCTTAAATAATTTCACATGAGCTATAGTCAGTGATGTAATTCAATCACAGATTTTGACCAGCAAATTAGAAATGATATTAAGGAGGACCTGCATTTGTCAATTCTATACCTTTCCATTTGTAAGTATCTGCTGGTGCCAGAATTCATCTCACCACTCAAAAAGACCAAAGCAGCTGGATTGCAGATGTGGTTTTTCTTCATTCTGTCTGTCTGACCACCAAGTCCCTCAAAGATAGTAGCGTCAGTTACAACCACAACATATTTGAACTTCATTCTTGATGTGTGTTAAGAGTTATTTCATATGTGTATACTTGCAATCCCATTTCCAAATCTTGTCTGCTTTCTGATCTGCTTCTGTTCTGAGGTCTCGTACAGAAAGCAGTCAGATTTCAGTGTTGAACACAAACGTATAAACAAAACTTGCTTTGTGGAAACAATTTTGTACAATTTCCCATTGTGTCAATTTTCACCTGTAGAAGGCACTCTCTAAAATTCTCCTGGCACTTACATAGTTTCACATTGAGAAGTTATGTATGCAACAGTAAGGAAACATTTGTTCGAGAATTCCCGAAGATAATTTATTATTATAAAGTAAAAAGTTAAAATGCAGAACAAATTACCATTTTTTTGAGTGTTATGAACTGAAAAATATATGAACTCAGTAAATGACTATTCACTGAACAGAAACACGTAGTACAATTGGCGCTATGTGACAAAGGCTGAGAGTGAGTGCTCCAAAAGCTTATACTTTCAAATAACCTTGTTGGACTACAACCTAGGGTTGTGTGATCTTTAACTTTGGCCACATTTTTAAAAGCAAGAGTGCAGTAAAATCTTTGATGTTACAATGTTTTTGAAAAGGTTGAACAACTTGAAGTGCTTAATTTGGAGAGGAAATCAAAATCTGAATGAAGAGATTGAAATTAATTTTAGTAAGATCCAAGAAACTAAGAAGTATTTCAATTTATATATTGCTTTATAATGATGTTAGAGCTGTTTCAACTGTTAACCTCACAAAGTTGGAATGAAATTGCCTTCATTGATACAGAATGTGAAATTCCTTTGCCAATTAATGTTAGCACTAATGGTGTTAGCACTAACCTTAATATCTGCATTGAATGCAGGCCAGCAATTTCCATATATACTGGGACTGTAAAAATTAGAATATGTCTAAAAACTACACAAAACAATGGAACTGTAAAAGTTGTCAAAAATCTGTCAAACCTGTCAAACAACTTAAAATACAAATATTTGTTCTCATAATAAATTAATTAAGGAATTTCAATGTATTGATTTTTTTAAAAAACAATTAGTTGCCATCGGATCACATTGGGGGGTCCAGGATCATAGGCTGGGGTGGGCATATGGGAATAGGGAGAAAAGTGTTCAGGTATTTAAGCTCATAGAGATGAAATAGAGGGGCATAGGGTAGCATAGTAAGTACAAGAATCCATAAGGATGAGTAGGGAGTTCAAGAGTGGAAAGGAGATATAAGGTATCATAGAGATGAGATAGAGGGGCATGGGTTGCATAGTAAGTACAAGAATCCATAAGGATGAGTAGGGAGTTCAAGAGTGGAAATGAGATATAAGGTACATGAGGCTGGCACAGAAGGTGCATTGGGAATATGTGAGTGTAGGGGGTGTAGGGGCTGAGGACTAAAGAAATATCTTTGGTTTCATTTCTTTAAATTAACTTGTAATACATGGTGGGTACTAAGAGGCAAGTCTTGCACCCAGCACATATCTGCAGCCAGCAGCCTCCACTCGCGTTCAACAGTCACCTGATTTGCCTCCCAGGGAAACTGGCCCCTCTAAAAGAGGGATCTGAACTTTCAGGCCTCTTTTCCAGCATTGGGTTTTTAGAGCTAGGAAGTGTCTCAACTCTGGCAATCAAAGTCAGCATGTCTTACCCATCCTTAATTGCTGTCTCAATGACTTGCTAGACCATTTCAAAGGGCTGCTAAGAGTCAATCACATTGTTTTCATTCAGATGTCAACTGTTGGCTAGACCACACAAAACCAACAGATTTCATCCCCTAAAGGGCATTAGTTCATGTCATTTCTGATCATAATCCAACTCTTACTCCTAGATAACATTCTGGCAAATCTGCTTTGTTTTCCTTCCATAGTTAATTTCCTTTCTAAGTTGCAGTGCTAAGAATTGTGGTTTCATTGTACTCCACATATTGTTTAGCCAGGGTTTGTATAGCTGTAGCAAATCTTTTTCATTTTTATATTCCAGCTGTCTATTTATATGAAGTTAACATTATATTAGCCTTTTATCTGTTTGTGTACATATACCCCTAAATTTCTTTGGACATCCACAATTTATAACTTTGCATGAAGTAAAAACTACTTGGATAAACCATTTTTTGGATCCCAAATGAATGGACCTCGCACTAATCTGCATTAAAATCCATCAGTCACTTAATCTACAATATTGTTTCTCTAGTTTTTAATATCTGGAGAAGTGACATGCAGCTATAGAAACTGAGGGAATCACTTTGAGTTCTTACAAGAAATTAGTGTGAGGAAGTGTAGTCAAAGTAGCTGTGCGTTTTAGATGATAGCTGAAAATGTGTTGCTGGAACAGCGCAGCAGGTCAGGCAGCATCCAGGGAACAGGAGAATCGACGTTTCGGGCATAAGCCCTTCTTCAGGAATGAAGAAAGTTTGTCCAGTAGGCTAAGATAAAAGGTAGGGAGGAGGGACTTGGGGGAGGGGCGTCGGAAATGCAATAGGTGGAAAGAGGTCAAGGTGAGGGTGATAGGTCAGACTGGGGTGGAGGCGGAGAGGTCAGGAAGAAGATTGCAGGTTAGGAAGGCGGTGCTGAGTTCGATGGATTTGACTGAGACAAGGTGGGGGGAGGGGAAATGAGGAAACTGGTGAAATCCTACGGAACCGTTTTAGATGATAGCCTAACTCCAGAAAAGAGACATAGACGTTTGGGCAGCACAGTGTCTCAGCATTAATCTAGGGTCGATTTCAGCCTTGGGCAACTGTCTGTGTAGAATTCACATGTTCTCCCCATGTTTGCATGGGTTTCCTCGGAGTGCTCCAGTTTACCCCCACAGTACAAAGATTGAAGGTTAGGTAGATTGTCCATGTTGAAATATCCATGGTGTGGATTAGCTATAGGAAATGCAGGGTGACAGGGATAGGGTCTGCGTGGAATGGTCTTCAGACAATCAATGTGGACTTGATGAACCAACAGCCTGCTTCCACACTGCAGGGGTACTATGTATCATTCTAAGTCAAGGAAGGGAAGCAGCAAAAAGTCAGAGATAGACTAGATGAAGATAAAAGAAATGCAATGAAATTCTCCAGTCTCAGGTGGCAGCAGGAAAGGATTCCTGTGCTCCTGGCATAACTAGGAATCATGTGTGCAACCATAGTTTCATCTTTTATTTGTAGGAAGTCAAGTGGAGTTGGAGAATAATTTGTTCAATAAGAGAATACAAGCTTATCTGGTTGGAGGAGGTTAGTGGTGAATGGAATTGGTTGGGCTTCAATTCAAGGTTTAAATAGAAAGCCTTTCGACTGTCCTAGTAGTTGATCAAAGCATAAAGGGATTTCACACCCATAAAGAAGAGGAAATGGGTAGAGCAACAAAATTGGAGACTATCTAAATGATGAAGAGAACTGGAGAGTCCTAGATATAAGTTGGAAGAGACCGGAAAAGAGGAGAAAAATGGTTGAGATGTCAACCAGGGCAGTCTTGCTAATGGGGTTTAAAAAGGAGGTGGAAGTGTGCTGCTTGGGTTGAGGAATATTGTTGGAGGCTGTGGAAAAAAGATATCCCAGAGGAGATGAAACCAGTGTCAGTTCTGGTGATGAAATTTTTAGTTCAGCAGATGAGTCATGGTCTGGGGAATGTAGATTCTCATGTGACACCACGAGTTACTTTTTTCCAATTTGAGACATATGCAGAGGCAAGTCTGAAGGAAGGTGTGTCAACAATTTCTGATGACTGATCACTGAGCTGGGCTGCAAGGATTTCGCAGTCTATTTTAAACAGATTTTCAGAGAGGCAGCTGCTCAAAGATGGATGCATGGCTATCTACCAGAGTAACAACTGAGGGCATTCTTTTCATGCATCATCTGTACTTTTCAGACAGCAGATAAAATTCCCTTGTAGTCTGGACCAGAGCCTCAAAATGCAAGGCCAGGGGAAGGGAGGGGTGGGTCTAGAGGAACATTGTATAATGTGGTCTAGCATGGATGCACTGGCCTAAGAGCCACAGGTCATCTCAAGAGGATTCTCCTCAATAATGAGGGACCTGTAGTCACAACAGATTTTATGCCTCCATCTTGAAGTGACCTTGGGTTCTCCCATCTACATCAATAATGCCCACCTCTCCTTGTGGTGTTGGCATCTACCCAGGTTTTTTTAATTCATTCACAAGATGTGGGCATACTGACCAAGCTAACATTTATTACCCATTCCTAATTGCCCAGAGGGCAGTTAAATGTCAACTACATTGCTGTGGGTTTGTAGTCACATGTAGACCTAACCAGGTGGGAACAGCAGTTTCCTCCCCTCAAGGGCATAAGTGAACCAGATAATATTTTTCCAACAATCAACAATGATTTCATGTCATCATTAGTCTCCTAATTCCAGATATACATTGAAGTTAAATTTCACCATCTGCGATGGCAAGATTTGAACGCAGATTCCCAGAACATTACAAGGTCTCTAAATTAATAATCTAACAACTAAATCACTTTGCCATCATTGACCCTTGAGTACGCCCATCACAATCACACTTATCAATCCTGAGGCAGTCTTATCATTGGTTGTTCTCCTCCAGACAAGAAAGGAAGGAGGAAAGAATTTATATAGCACCTTTTACATTCTCTGGATATTCCATTTAAGCACTTTTGAAATGCAGTCACTGTTGGAATGTAGGAGACACTCTCTAAAACAGATCAACAATTTCTTTCAATTCTTGTACTTTTAATTTTAGATCGCAGACAGGCCGACGGAAACTTACCAAGTATCTTCTGGAAGTCAAAGCAACCCATGCCCAGTCATTCTCCTGTTCTATATTACTCACTTCCTCAAAAATTTAAATTGGAATTTCTCATCTACTTTGGTTAAGATCCCCCTGTGAGAAACTTCAGGCCCTGGGTTCTTCTAATTGAAATGCTTCACTGGAGCATTGGAAACCATGCCCTGCTTTCCCACAGTCGTCACTAAAGTTAAAGATTTTGTAAAAGTATGCAACATTTCCCAGTTTACCTGTCTTTTAGATACAGGTTGACAGAAAGCACCAACCATGTTTCTGTACTTAGCAAGAATGACTATGACATACTATGTAGATTCCAGCTACCAATATAACTCTGCTTGTTAAACTCTAATCTCCTGTAAACTCCTTCCTACACAGATATACAGACAGGCATACAGAGGAAAACAAACACAGGAAAGTAGTTCAATGGTGCATTTTTACAGGGTTCATAGGGAATGGCCCTTTTGGTATATTAGGTTTGGCATGACTCTCCTTCTCTAGATATTTACACTTGATTGGAGAAGGTGCGGAATGGCTGATTTACACTTACAAAGTTTCTGGCTTATTGGTTGAAAGCCATAGCTTATAGCAACTGCTGAGGGACAAATAAACTTGGCTTTCTTCCAAGTTAAGGTTTCTTTTACTGCAGAGCTGAAGCACAGCTCTTTCTTTTTTCAGAAAGTGCAATTGCCAAACGTTCACACGCCCAAGCTGTTCAGCTACTTGGGAGCCATCACATAATTGTTGAGAGTCAAGAAGTCTTTGTCATTGATAACTGGTCACTCGTCAGTAATCAACTACCTTTTGCTGGCCAAAACTACATTTGTACACAGTCCTCTGGCTCCAACTTTGCTGTAACCAAGCTTGCACTACTGTTTCAACATCAGCTGTGTACACAGCACTTATAATGAGTGTCAGGCTACTTGCTTTTAACAAGTGCATCAATCCTTCAACAAAGTTTCCCAACAGTATTTCAAACTGTTCTTTTCCAGTTTCAATACACGATCTAAAGTACAGAAAAATAAAAAGATACCATCTTTGTCTAATATAGTCTATCAACATTTTCTCAATACTATTTTCATTTGCATGTTTACTTTATTATTTCCAGTCCTTGATTCATCATTCATTTCCCTGCTCCACATATGAACCTTCAAGTTCAGTATTTAACATCCTATTACCCTTGGCTTGATTTTCTCTTGTGTAAAAATAAAGGCACCCATTTTCTTTTCATTTTAATGGAAATTGTAGAACAAATGAACTGAAGTAACAAATGTTCGAGCTTCAGTCACCAGCTTGAAATCACACAACCATCAAATTACAGCTCCTTAAATGAATTATAATTTTGTAATGTATTCCCAATATATCTGATATTATTTATGCTGACTTAATTTTCATAATGAACATCTTTCAGAGATTAGTTGCCTGAACATTTTTTTTTCTGCGTTCAAAGAAAGAGAATTATCCTTCTAAATGATTCCTATTTTAGATGATTGCAGCCATGATATCAATTTCCAAGACTCATAATTCTCAAATTCCCTTATTACTATCTCTTTGCCATTCTCTTTTATTCTAAAAGGCTTTTTAAAATATACTTCTTTAATAACATAGTTAAAAATAAATAGTTAATGTTCTTTAAGGGAGAAAACTGCCATCCTTACTTGGTCAATGTACATGTGATTCTCGATCTACAGCAACATTGTTGAATCCAAACTTCCCTATGTGATGGCCCAGCAAACCAACTACCAGAAAAAGAAAAAGGAATCAAAACAGATGGATGAACTACCTTCCACGAAGGCACCAGAAATGACAATGATCAACACAATCCTGTTGGCTCTCACGGTCCTCCTTCGTAATATATGGGAGTTAGTACCAACACTGGGAGAACTGACTCACATTCTAGGCTTACTCATGGAATCATACATATCAGACAATACCATCACCATTCTTGGGTATGTTCTGTCCAATTAGCAGGACAACTCCAGCAGAGGTAGTGGCGTAGTGGTATACAGTGAGGAGGGTGTTGCCCCAGAAGTCCTCAACATTGACTCCAGACCCCATAAAGTCTCATTGTATCAGGTCAAACATGGACAAGAAAACCAGCTGCTCAGTATCATGTACTGCATCCCACCCCACAAATCAGTTGATAAATCAGTACTCCTCAGTAATGATCAAAACTTGGAGGAAACAATGAGGGTGGCAAGAGTGCAAAATGTACTCTGGGTGAGGGACTTAAATGTCCTCCACCAAGAGTGGTTCACACCATCACTGGCTGAGCTAGTCAAGTCCCAAAGTACATAGATGCTGGAGTTGGTCTCCTGCACAGGGGAGGGAACCAACAAGAAGGAAAAACATACTTGACCTCATGTTCACCAATTTGCCTGCCATAAATGTAACAGCTCATAACCATATTGGTAAGACTAACCACCACACAGTCCTTCAGGAGACAAAGTTCCATCTTCGTACTGATACACCCTGCATCATGTTGTGCAGCACTATCGCTGTGTTTAATGGCATATATTTCAAACAGATCTAACACCCATGAGATGCTGTCGGCTATAAGTAGCAGAATTGCAGTCCAACACAATCTGAAAACTCATCGCCTGGCTTATTGCCAACTCAACCATTACCATCCAGTCATGGGATCAATCTTGATTCAGTGAAGAGTGCAGGAGTACATGCCAGGAACAGTACAAGGCATACTTAAATATGAGGTGTCCGTAAGATAGAGGAGCAGAAATAGGCCATTCAGCCCATCGTGTCTACTCAGCCATTTTATCATTTTTGCTGTGTTTCTCAACCCTATTCTCCTACCTTCTCCCCATAACAAATCAAGAACATATCTATGCTGTCTTAAATACACTCAAAGACCTGTCAGCTTGATGAAGCTATCAAAACATTAGCAGCAACTGATAGAAAGAACCAAATGATTCCACAACCAATAGATAAGATCAAAGCTCTGCAGTTCTGCCATATCTCATTGTGAATAGTGAGGATGATTGAACAGCTCACTGATGGTGAAGTCTCAACAAACATTCCCATTCTCAATAATGGGGAGCCCAGCACATCGGTGCAAAAGGTATAAGCCAGAAGTGCTGAGTGGATGATCCATCTTGGCCTCATCCAGGGGTCCCCAGCATCAGAGATGCTAGTCTTCAATCAATTCAATTCACTGCACATGAAATTAAGAGAAGGTTGGAGATACTGGATACAGAAAAAGGCTATTGGTCCTAACAACATTCAGCAATAGTACTGAAGACCTGTGCTTCAGAACTTGCTGCACTCTTAACCAAGTTGTTCCATTATAGCTACGATACCAGCATTTACCCAACCATGTGCTCAATTGCCCAGGTATGTCCTGTACACAAAAAGCAGGACAAACCCAAACCAGCCAATTACCATCCCATCAGACTACCCTCAATCATCAGTGAATTGATGGAAGGTGTCATCAACAGTGCTATCAAGTAGCATCTGCTCAGCAATAAGCTGCTCACTGATGCACCAAGTTTGAGTTCCACCATGGACACTCAGCTCCTGACCTCATTACAGCCTTGGTTCAAAAGAAAGAGCTGAAATCATGAGCGGAGGTGAGAGTGACAGTTTTTGAAATCAAGGCCACATTTGACTGAGTGTGGCATCAAGAATCTCAAGTAAAAATTGAGTCAATGGGAATTGGATGGGGTGGGAATTCTCCATGAGTTGGAGTCACACCTGCCACATATTTGATGGTTGGAGGTCAGTTATCTCAGCTCCAGGACATCTCTGCAAGAGTTCTTCAGAGGGGTATCCTAGGTCTAACCATCTTCACCTGCTTCATCAGTGACGTTCCCTCCATCATAAGGTCAGAAGTGGGCATGTTTACTGATGACTGCACCATGTTCAGCACCCTTTGTGCCTCCTCAGATACTTGCAGTAACATTTGTAGCTGCTGACTTGCTGTTGTAGCCACTGCCCTTATAGGGCTAAACCACTTCAGTTTCTAATTGTTGGTAACCTGCAGGATTTTGATATTACGGTACTTAGTGATGCTGATACCATTAAATGTTAAGGAGTGATGGTTAGATTCTCTCATGATGGAAAGTTTCATTATTTGGCATTTGTAAGGTATGAATGTTACTTGTCACTTTTCAGCCTAAGACTGGACATTAGAGTGGTGCTGGAAAAGCACAGCAGGTCGGGCAGCATCCGAAGAGCAGGAAAATCGACATTTTGGGCAAAAGCCCTTCATCAGGAATGGAGGCAGGGAACCTCCAGGGTGGAGAGGCAACCCCCCCGCTACTTATCCCTCCACCCTGGAGGCTCCCTGCTTTCATTCCTGATGAAGGGCTTTTGCCCAAAACGTCAATTTTCCTGCTCTTCAGATGCTGCCTTACCTGCTGTGCTTTTCCAGCACCACTCTAATGTCCAGGCTTAGGCTGAAAAGTGACAAGTAACATTCATACCTTACAAATGCCAAATAATGAAACTTTCCATCATGAGAGAATCTAACCATCACTCCTTAACATTTAATGGTATCAGCATCACTAAGTACCCTAATATCAAAATCCTGCAGGTTATCAACAATTAGAAACTGAAGTGGTTTAGCCCTATAGGGCAGTGGCTACAACAGCAAGTCAGAAGCTACAAATGTTACTGCAAGTAACTCACCTCCTGACTCTCCAAGCCTAACTACCATCTACAAAGCACAAGTCAGAGGTGTGAAGGAATACTTCCCACTTACCAAGATGAGTGCAGCTCCAACAATATTCAAGAAGCTTGACACCATCCAGGATAAAGCAGCCCGCTTGAAACATTCAGTCTCTCCACCACCAGCACTCATATCAGCAGTGTGTAACATCTAGAAGGTACACTGCAAAAGTTCACCAAGGATCCCCACAGAACTTTCCAAACCAACACCCACTAACATATAGAAATACTAGCACAACAAATATATGGGAATATCACAACCTGCAAGTTTCCCTCCAAACCATTCAGTATCCAGGCTTGAAAAAAATATTCCCATTCCTTCAGTGTCACTGGATCAAAATCATGGAACAGCCCCTCCTAATGACATTGAGGTTCATCCGACTCCACTGGACTGCAGCATTAAAAAAGGCAGCTCACCACCACCTTCTCAACTAGAATAGGGAAGTAAATGCTGACCTAGCCAGAGATGCCCACATCCCATAAGAGAATTTTTAAAAATAAGATTTTGTTACCTGCCTCAATATTGCTCAAGCAGCTTGTTCTCAAAATTTGTTTGTTAACATTCATGTGAAATGCTTTTGGGCACTTAACTTTCTTAAATGTTTATTCGAAACAAAAGTTGTCCTTGATGTTGTTTTTGTTAAAAACTAAAGAAGTCATACAGTCATAGAGTTATACAAGTCGAGAGTGTGGTGCGGAAAAGCACAGCAGGTCAGGAAGCATGGGGCAGGAGAATCGACGTTTCGGGTGGTAGCTGAGAATGCAATAAGTAGATGGGTGAGGGAGAAGATGATAGATCAGAAAGGAGGCTGGAGCGGATAGATGGAAAGGTTAAGAGGGCAGTGCTGAGTTAGAGGCTTGGGACTGGGATAAGGTGGGGGGAGGGGAGATGAGGAAACTGGTGAAATTGACATTGATCCCGTGTGGTTGGAGGGTCCCAAGGCAGAAGATGAGACTTTCTTCCTCCAGGTGTCAGCTGGCTTAGATTTTGCGGTGGAGGAGGCCCAGGACATGCATGTCCTTAGTGAAGTGGGAGGGGGAATTGAAGTGTTTGGCCACAGGGCAGTGGGGTTGATTGGTGTGTATGTGCCCCGCAGATGTTCTCTGAAATGTTCCACAAGTTGGCATCCTGTCTCCCCAATGTGGAGGAGACCACATTGAGAGCAATGTGGATACAGTATAACAGGTGTTTGGAGGGACAGGAAAATCTCTGCTAGATGGGGAAGGATGCGTTGGGGCCTTGGCCCCACCATTTCTGCCACCTACAGTCAGACCCCACCACCAGAGATATATTTCCCTCCCCACCCCTTTCAGCATTCCACATAGACCATTCCCTCTGCGACTCCCTCATTAGGTCCACACCCCCAACCCATCCTCCACTCCCGCCACCTTCCCTTGCTACGGCAAGAGGTTTATAACATGCGCCCACATCTCCCCCCTTCACCTCCATCTAAGGCCCCAAAGAATCCTTCTCTGGGACACATGCACCAATCAATGCTGTGGCCGAACACTTTACTTCACCTCCCACTCCGTCAAGGACATGCAAGTCCTGGACCTCCTCCACTGCCAAATCCTAGCCACCCAATGACTGGAGGAAGAATGCCTCATCTTCCGTCTTGGGACCCTCCAACCACACGGGATCAATGTTGATTTCGCCAGTTTCCTCATCTCCTCTTCCCCTCCCACCTTATCCCAGATTCAACCCTCCAACTCAGCAACACCCTCTTGAACTGTCCTATCTGTCCATTTTCCTTCCCACCCATCCACTCCAACCTCCCCTCCGAACTATCACCATCACACCCCACCTTCATCTACCTATCGCATTCCTAGCTACCTTCCTCCCAAACCCACTCCCCTCCCATTTATCTCTCAGCTCCCTTTCTGATGAAGAGCTTATGCTCGAAACTTCAACTCTCCTCTTCCTCGGATGCTGCCTGACCAGCTGTGCATTTCCAGCACCACACATTTTGACTCTGATCTCCAGCATCTGAATTCCTCAGTTTCTCCCTGGAGAAAGCGTAGTGTTATGTGCTTCCAGCACCTGTAGTGTATGAGCACTAACGGCATCAAAACCCAAATGACCAGTCACAGTATTCTCATGTGTGGTTGGATTGGTTGATGATGCTGGCCTCAGAATTACAATGGTTCTGCACATATTCAACTAGATTATCATGCCTAACACTGCCAATGGGATGAAAAGTAGGACAGAGATCAGCAATTGTCAGGAATGGGATGTTAACATTGACTTTATGGATTTCCAGGATGTGGAGGTTCTGGTATTGGACTGGGGTGGACAAAGTTACAAATCACACGGCACCAACTTATGGTCCAACAGGTCTATTTCGCAGTACAAGCTTTCAGAGCACTGCTCCTTCATCAGGTAAGTAGCTACCGGAAGAAGGAGCAGCGACCCGAAAGTTTGTACTTCCAAATAAATCTGTTGGATTATAACCTGATGTTGTGTGATACTTAACATTAATAGATTTGTTCAGTTTAAAAGTCAGGGTATGGACGACCCATTCCATTGAGAATGGTGGGCAAGCTCTGCAATCGGGCGATTCAGTTGGTCTGCCTATTGCTCTGGGCAGTTGGCAGCTATATCAGTTGAAGAGGGCACTGCCAATATAACAGGGAAGAGAGGGTGGTACTCTATGAAACATTTTGAAAAACAAAATGTTGACCACAATGCAGGGCAAGCATTGTGAGGGGGTGAACATCACTGTAGGATGGTCAATAGCTACATGGCTTCAGTTTTAACCCTGTCCCAGAAGACTGGGGTGGGTCTTGGTGGTGAAATTAGGTGAGATACTGTTGGTCTTTGGTCTGCTACTGGGAGGCCACCTCCATCCACATGATAACATGGCATGTGAAAAATGATGCTTTCATTGGCATTCATGGTTTAGCTATCATTTCCAAGAGGCAGCCACATGTGAAATAGCCCAGAGGCAGGAAGCTGCTGGTGGCTAAGCATGTAGACAAGGAGAACAGAATTGCAGGTACAGCTGACTCTGATCCTTCCTCCACCATACTAAGAAAAACCAATACATTGTTCCACAACTTAAGTGTTAATCTTTTGTTTTAAATAAAAATAAATCCACAACTGAAGCATTTGCCCACTGAAATAAATCAACTGACAAGATAAGTAACAAAATACCTTTTGTGTGCATAATGCTAGAAGCAGTGAAATCTAATCTCTGATGTGGTACTTTTGAATATTTATTTAATTCGTGGTTAGGTAATGCTGGCAAAGCCAATCTTTTGAGAAGATGGTGTTGAGTTTCCTGCTTGAATTACTGCTGTCCATGGAGGATTTCCTTTTGTGAACCCTAGAGAATGATCTCATTACGTAAACAACATGCCTCTCTGGTGCTGCCGTGCACCCAGCAGCAGTGGAAGTGCTCACCATTACCAAGAGCCTCGGGGATTGGCGTCATTGACGGCATATTGAAAGTCCAGCCATGCACCAGGTCAAATACTGCATCCCATTGCCGCAGCATGATCCATCTACAACATGCGCAACAGCAATGCACCAAGTGTCCTTCTTTAGAACTCTGTAGAATCCACAATCTAGAAGGACAAGGGTGTGATGCAGGGAAATACCACCACCTGCAAATTCCTATCCAAACCACATGACAGCTTAACGTGGAACTACATTACCATTCCTTCAATATCACTCCCTCAAAACCTTTGTGTAACAGTTCTGTGGGTTCAGCTCGTCATCGTTTTTAAGATTCCCACCAAGGTATATACCATCCTGACTGAAATACTTGGCCATTGTGGTGAAAATCCAGGAATTGCCAAACATCATCATGTCACATCAAGAATTGCAATGGTTCGAGAAGGCTCACCAACAGTTGACAGAACAATTAGGAATGGACAATACAATATGACTTTTCTCTCATTATCTATAACCAGAGAACAAAAAGAATATGTTGTGGTTTAGAGTAGAATAGCTTTTATTTGTCATTTCTACCATATACAACTGATACAGTAAAAATGAATCAGCCTTCCTCCAGGACCAAGGGTGCTACATGGACAGCAAAAACTACACAATCATACACAGGGCAGCATAAAGTGCATAAGAAGTGCAAAACATGCAAGTTACAGTGTAATAAAAGAATGACAAATAACAGACATTTTTCTAGCAGCAATTCAAAGTTGTGCAAAGAATTTCAGATGGATTAGAGTTTGATCATATAGTGTTAAGGAACCTGATGGCTGGGGAAGAAATTGTTGCACAGTCTGGCGGCAAGAGACCATATGCTCTGGTATGGCAAGAGGGAGAAGAGTTTGAGTGAGGAGTGTGTGGGGTCTTCCACAATGCTCTAAGCCTTTCGGATGCAGCGTGTGAAGTAAATGCCTGTAATGGAGGGAAGAGAGATCTTCTCAGCTGCCCTCACTATCCGTTGTAGGGTTTTACGATCCGAGGCGGTGCAATTCCCGAACCAGGCAGTGATTCACCAGCTCAGAGTACTCTCAATGAACTTTCTGTAGAATGTAGTGAGGATGGGGGATGGGGGTTTGGGGGGGAGGTGG
>NC_057724.1:53803456-53825901 GCF_004010195.1 Chiloscyllium plagiosum
GGAGGCGGGGGGATTGTGAATGGAGGGAGGTGGCCTTTCCTCAGCCTTAGAATAAAGTAGAGACACTGCTGGGCCTTCTTAGCTATGGAGCTAGTGTTGAGGATCCAGGTGAGATTCTCTGCCAGGTGGATGCCAAGAAATTTGGTGTTCTTCACAATGATCATGGGGGAGTGTCGATGTCCAGTACAAAGTGGTTGCTCTGTGCTCTCCTGAAGTTAACAACCATCTCTTTTGTTTTGTCCACGTTCAGAGACAGGTTGTTGGTTTTACACCAGTCCATTAGCCACTGCACCTCCTCTCTGTATGCTGACTCGTCATTCCTGCTGATGAAACCTCTACAGTCATGTCATCAGTGAACTTGTTGATGTGACTCGACCTGTGCATTGCTGCGCAGTCATGTGTCAGCAATGTGAACAGCAATGGACTGAGCACACAGCCCTGGTAGGCCCCCGTGCTCAGTGTGATGGTGTTGGAGATGCTGTTCCTGATCCGGACTGACTGGGGTCTCCCAGTCAGAAAGTCCAGGATCCAGTTACAAAAGGTGGCACTTAGGGCCAGCAGACTCAGCCTTCCAATCAAGTGCTGAAGAATGATAGTGTTAAGTGCAGAACTGAAGTCTATGAACAGTATTTTAACGTAGGTGTCTTTCTTCTCCAGATGGGTGAGGGCCAGATGGAGGATGGTGGAAATGGCATCATCTGTTGAAGGGTTGGTCAATACGCGAACTGCAGGGTGTCCAGTGAGGGGGACAGCAGGGTCTTCATATGCCTCATCACAAGCCTCTCAAAGTACTTCATGATGATGGGTGTAAGCGCAACAGGATGGTAGTTATTGAGACAAGTTTGCATTGAAATTAATTCCAAACTCTTTCCTTGTTAAAATTAATGTGGAGTCTCAATCAAATGCACATTTATACATATATACAGCATCTGGCAATCTTTAATCCATCACAAATTGACTGAGGTTACTGAATTGAAGATTGATTTTGCTGAAACTGTTTTCCTACCACAACCTTAAGAAAATAGTCGACAGATTTGATGTCCAAAGCACGACAGGAAGCTTTATTTATTTGTGTTCTTTTTATCAGTTTCAATGCATCATATTCTTTAAACAATATATTTCTGGTTGTGCACACAAGTTAAGAGAGTTAGTTTATTATTTGAAGCAAGTTTAAAAATATTGTTGGGAATGTAATATTCATCCTGTTCCCACTGGTGGCCAGGTTCCATATTAAAATAAGGTATCAGTATTTTTCCATCTCTATTTTAAAGACATGTCATATTATTTAATTTTGAAATAACTCCACAGAGGTTGGTATCCGTCATCAACTCATCCTTTATTTAAACATGAAGACTTCATGACTCTGAGAGCTGTCTCTGGAAAGGCAGTAAAGAGTGACAGGATGTCATAAAGTCATACAGCGCAGAAAAAGATCCTTCAGTCCAACTAGCTCATGCCAACCAATTTTCCCAAAACTTAAACTAGCCCCACTAGCCTGCATTTGGCCTATATTCCTCTAAACCTTACCTATTCATGCTCTCTTAAGAAACTCTGTCCACCTGTTATCAGCATAGTGAACCTTCTCTGGGCTGCCTCCAATGTCTGGCACTCGTCTTTTTATCTGTCAGCCAAGGCTCCCTGATTGGATCTCAATCAGGGAATTCACATTCTATGTTGTCCAGCTGACTGATCTTTTTACAATCACTACATACTTTTCTGTTTTCTCATATGACTTTGTGTTCCCTCATGGTGGAAAGTGATACTCTCCCTGCTTTTGCTGGTATGGCTAATGTGGGGAATTCTTGTAAAATGTACAAATGCCCATGTTCTACCATTATGTCATAGACACTGTTTGAGCAATGCCATGACGTGCCTTAACCTATGTCTGGTTTTGTTAACCTCGAGAGCTTAATTTTCTTTTTATGTATTATTCATCATTAGGTGGTGAAGTCCCAACCCCAACAGCAAGGTTTATTGAAGAGACATCCGATTTGACAAGTCAAATGTGACTTCCATTCATCGTCAACTAGGTTCATGTATTCTTTAAATTTTATTTCATGTTGGTATGTTTGATGATAAAAGAGTACTGTTACCATGACTAAAATGATAATGCTTGTGTTTGATTAATACTTGCATGTAATATAATGAGTTTAAAAGCATCCATCAGAGGTGTCATGTGTTATCAATTGCTCTGCCCAAGAAAGGCAAAATTTTAATTTTTGATCGATGCTGAGTTAGCTGATTGTGGATGAGGCCATGGTAAGGGAGCTACAAGTGGCTGACTTAGGAAAAGAAAGAAAAACATTAGTTTCTGGCCCAACTTCTAATCATTAATTTCCCAAAGGATATCAGATATGGGCGGCACGGTGGCACAGTGGTTAGCACTGCTGTCTCACAGCGTCAAAGACCCGGGTTCAATTCCCACCTCAGGCGACTGACTGTGTGGAGTTTGCACGTTCTCCCCGTGTCTGCGTGGATTTCCTCCGGGTGCTCCGGTTTCCTCCCACAGTCCAAAGATGTGCAGGGTCAGGTGAATTGGCCATACTAAATTGCCCGTAGTGTTAGGTAAGGAGTAAATGTAGGGGTATGGGGTGGGTTTCGCTTCGGCGGGTCGGTGTGGACTTGTTGGGCCGAAGGGCCTGTTTCCACACTGTAATCTAATCTAATCTAATCTAAGATATAAATCTGTCTGGTTTCAAATGTGGCACATGGCTGTAGTCATATATATGCGTCTATTATATTATTGTTTGTTTCCCAGAAACTGACAGTTTGGAATAAACTAACTTTATTAATATTCATGGGTTTCATTTGTCACTTGCCAAACGTAATCCATTTTTATTTTTACTTCACTATTTTTAATCCCTATCTGGTTTCCTACCAAATCAGTTCAGCTCAGCCTATCATGTTAAGCCTATCCAAATAACTCATCCATGTTGACAATTATTATAATACTTTGGAGAAATTGTGAGGTTCACCTCTTTCTCTTGAAGAATTAACCTTTAGCAGTCTATCTCTCAAAATGAAGGTCTTAAAGGTTGGGGTGGAAGGTGTGAGTAAACTGTTGTCTTTTTTCACTTTGCCACAATATTGTTGCCTTTCACCTGAAAGTGTTGCATGAAGTCATCCTTTGTTAACTGAAGCTTTGATGTGTAGGGGCCATTATCCCCTATTTAATCCCAACTCCAAATGAAATTTATGGATTGATCTTTTTACAATTTTGTTCAAAAAGTGCTAATGTTATAAAATGATGGCAGCCTTCACAATATATGACACTCCCTCATTCAATCATAACCAAGTTTCATGGTAGTATGAGCACTATGGAAAGTATAGCTATCCTACAGAGAGAGTTAGAGTACCGTGTAGTATTGAGGATGCTACTCTCTCTATCTTTATTCTTGTAGCTGCAGCTAAAAGCACAGTCACTCACAAGCTGATGAATATATACTTATACGTACAGCCACATATTTACAACAAAGCTCCCCTTTTGCCAACTTGGTGCCGCAGAAAGTTTTCTTTTATTTTTCCCATCCACTGCATTTAGGTGCAGTCCCAGGCTCCATAGGTGGGTTGGAAGAAGCTTACCCTATAGTGGAGTCTGTTAACATTGGAGTTTTGGGTGTGCAATCCCAAGAGTTTTTGTAGGGAGGGACCAAACATGATAAGAGTGCTCTACCCACCTACAAGCTCACCCTCCTTGGCTTGAACGCTCAGAGAGGTAAGGGTGGAGGTGGTAGTGGAGGGGTCAGGTTCCCTAAAATGTTCCAAGAGGAGACATCTGGGACCTATGTGTGCTTCTTCTTCCTGCTGGGTGATATTAGCATCATCACCTTGAGAGGAGGGGATTCCTAGACTGAGGTCAAGGTCCCTCATCCTCCTGTCACCTTGCCGTTGGTGCACACATCTGACAGACACTGAATGCACTGGTCGCCAGGACAGTCACAACCTATCTATGGAGATAGTTAGATATGTATGGCCAAAGCCAGCATGGTGCAGACAGTATTGGGCAGGGTTTTGCAGCCTTCAATCCAGTTTCCTCAGTGCCTCCAACAAACCTGTGTGCTGCTCCTAAGTCAAATTTGATGGCCAAAACTATGGCACCCTCTCCTGCCCAGGCTGAGCAAGTATATGATCTCCAGCAGTCCACGAATGCTAATAACCTCCTTCCTCAGCCAGCTGTTAAGATGTGGCAGCAATGTGCTCACCAGAATGTGCTTCTAACTGTTCTCCAGCTAATATACCCATTGACGCATATGAGCTGGTGGAGGGCTTTGCCAGCAGTTCCTCTGAGAAATCTATTACCTCTTCCTCAGAGATGGACAAGAAGATGTTGGCTGAAGGGCTGTTCTCTTGATGACAGAAACTGTGCAACTTCCACTGGTGCCCACAGAAGACAAGATAGGGAATGTGTAGGAAAATAAGGTTAGAAGCTTGGGCATGTTCAGAATACAATTACAGTGCTGCTAATAGGAGTGCAGCACAGTCAGTTACAAAGATTCTTGTTTACAGAGACATGGAGGTCTCTGCATCACTACATGAGTAAGCTCTCTCAGTGAAGAGATAAATGTCAGGCCACACCACCAGTAATCTTGTCCTATTCTGGTCTGTTTTCTCTAGCAACAAGAGTCCACTCTGATGAAGGGTCACTGGACTCAAAATGTTAACTGTATTTGTCTCTCCACAGATGCTGCCAGACCTGCTGAGTTTCCTGAGCACTTTCTGTTTTTGAATAGCATACAGCATAAATAATAATCATAGTGCAGCAGTAGTGCAGCAAGAATTTTAATTTTAGAGGTTGGCATATTGCAAATCACGTATTTTGTTTTCTAGAATATTTTTTAACAAGTCTACAATACATTGAAATATTTGATGTACATATTTATCTTCAATTTTCTATCACACATCTTTCTCATTACCATTTTCTAGTCTAAATTCTGATATTAACATTTGCACTGGAAACTGTACTATAAACTTGTAATTATAATAGTTCTCTAGTGGTGCCACTGGATCACCTCAGTCATGGATCGCCCAGCTCTTTGATCTGTAGTGCAAAGAATATTCTATAGTAAATATTTCTATTTACTTGATTGTTTTAACCATAGAATATAATGTAAAATTAAAGTATTGTTTAAAAATAACAACAAAGTATAATACTAAAAAATGGGAATTGAATTTCATCCAAGCTTGCTGGAAATATTATATTCCACTGTTTGCCTCCCAACAATTACACTTGGTCTTAACTCCCAATAAGCATACCAAATTGGAGATGTGCTTAATTATAATGTATGTAAATCATTCCTCATTTGTCAAGTAGATTTAGACATTTATGATAATGCAGACAATGTTCTTTTTGCCGGTTCTATACTTGTCCAATGAAATTGTCATAATTATTCTCTGATATGAGAGTGGCTGCCATATATTTTGTTGCATTACAGGCACAGGGCTTGTACAAGTTCTTTCTGTCTACAAAGAAAAGGCACCTATGGATTAGTATACGGAGCTTCCAGTCAGCACAAGTCCCAATACAAGCCCAAATGGCTGTCTTAAACTGGTTGTGAGCATAATTCCTTGCATATTCAGGACAATGCCTTGATCAATCAGAATCAACATGCTTTAAGCTTCAAACAAAGCTTGGCAATTAACTGTTAGTCATAATCTAACTGATGTACACTTCATGTCAACATCGCTGCAAACAAAGGCCCACTTGCCAACCAATCAGCACTCTTCTCTCAAACAGTGTAAATGTTGCTTTCTCTTTACATTGGCATTCTTCTAAATTGCTGAAAATGTGTTGCTGGAAAAGCGCAGCAGGTCAGGCAGCATCCAGGGATCAGGAGAATCGACGTTTCGGGCATAAGCCCTTCGAAGATTCTTCTAAATTGTCCTGATTAGCAGTACTCAAGTTCTGTTCTACCAAATGACTATCTACATTGCTCTATCTTAGGCACACAGAAATAAATTGTATTCACACCTGTGTATCACCATTCACATTTATATGCACTGCTGGTGCTGAATGAATTATGAAAAATTGCAAAATGAATGGTTAAAACATCAAGGTCAGAAATAGCCTAGTTTCAATTTATAGTCTATGCTGAGCTAACTGATCTTAGCCACGCCATTGATAGGAATATTGAAATTGAATTCAAGGTGATGAAAATCATTCAATTTATAACTTTGTTAAGGAAGGGAACAAAGGAACCAAAAAAATGAATAAATGGGAAATACATCCCATAAAGTAAAACATAAACAGCCAATAAGTAAAAGGGACGAAGTAAACAAATTAAAAAAGAAAAATTTTGAAAAAGATAAATCCAGAATGCAAAGAGAAGAGCAAGGAAGGATTGACAATATAGGAAAATTAAAATTATGGATTACATACGAATGAAGGAAAAGTTACAAAGTATTAATGAATGAAACACGGCATGTTATAGATGGTGAAGAACTCAAAGTTAGGAAGTAATATTTACCATCAGTACGTGTATAATAGTTGAAATGGCCTCAAAATGCTAGCTTGACACAATTAATAATACTCTTACTTCTGGATCACGGGTTTGTGAATTTGAGCTTCATAACACGACTGGAGATCATAATCTAAACTGATATTTAAGTTCAGTAGCAAAGGAATACTGTATCGTTAAAGCCAACACACTTTATATTAGACATTTTCTTGTTCTCTAAGAACCGATAACATGACTCATAAGATGAAGAACAGGGAGTTGTCCTAACATCAAGCCAGCAATGTCAGTCATAAAAAACTGATTAATAAACTATGAATTTTATTTCTGTGATAAATGATTCTGATACAATTTAACCACCTTGCTTCTTGACACAACAATAGTCACTGAAGTTTAAGGAATACACTGCATCCAAATCTCTGACTGCTTTCGCTGGTCTGATAAGGTAATGTATAACAATAAATGCAAGAATTCCTTTCTTTCTCCACTCTTAAAAAGTACCCATGCCACAAGCATGTGCACTAGTGATAGGTTTAGAGTTAGGGTGAGAATAGATAACTTCTGTAATTAAAATACTGCAAAATGTGCATGAAAAATAACTTCTAAAAAGGTGAGAGGAAACAAAGTGTAAGAATAGAAAATAAACTCAACTTGAACTGAGGTGAGAAGAAGTAAAATAAAATATAAAAGCCACCGTGAAGAAAAAATGCTACCATAGTGAAAATAAGTTTATGTTACACAATCACATCAACCACTTCAAGCCTTACTTAGAAATTTAAGCAAGGTAACTGATTTTTGGGTATAGTCAAACAAACCTATTTGTTTGTTTCCTTGACATGCTACTGTAGAGAACCAAACTGCATTTGTGATTATGTATATATATTTTTATGAATAAAGAATATTTTCTAAATAAATCTGATTTTTGGGTCTAACAAAGTGGATTTAAGAAAGAAATGAAAACACATTATAAATAATGCAGAAGATCTTGGGAGTTATACTTCAGTCCCTTTGAGTTTTAAATGAAAGTATCCAAATATAACTGCAATGCATTTAATAATAGTAGCTTACATTGCTGTTCAAGTTCTAACAGTAAATGGGCTCCCTCTGGCAGTGGCTGACGTAGCTGCTTTCCGCTGTTTTACACTATAAAGGATCTGGAGGCTGAAAAATAGTCCAGCACCACCTAAACTCAGCTCAGATTTCATTGCACTGTGCAGTCAGATAGGAAACAACCAAGTATCTTTTAACAATGTTCCTATCCCTCAGTGGAATTGACTTTGTGGTGGAATTATGATGAAGCATTTGGGAGTTTTCAGAGCTATAGGAAACTGAAAGTTTCATAAAGTGAAAAACTCAAGACCTGAGACAAAAAAAAGACACAGCACCTGCCTCTTGGGATCTTTTTAAGTGCACAATCTACATTGCACTGACATTTCGGCAGGATTCTTCTTGGAATTGAAGATAGAACAGACCCAGGATAGGAATATCCATTTCAACTGGATTGAAAATGTATTCTGGATTTTTCACGGCAGCAGTTTTTTTAATTCAATGGAGATTCATTTTGACCCAAGGTAAGAAAATACAGAAACAATTAACTGATTATTAATGATATATTAATAAGAATTCATTGTGCTTATTTATTTACTTATTATTGAATCGCTAGTTAATAATGGTATGTAAACACAACTCAACCTCTTGGCTGAAGTGATGAATTTTTCAGACATATTCACCTTGGCATTCTTTCAGTGGTGAGAGTATTTGTGAAATATTGCACAATACAATTAAACTCACAATACATGTACTTATATAAACAAAAATGAAGCTTGATAAAAAGTTCCTGCGTGCTTTTCTGCCTTTACCAACTTTCAGACCAACCAGGTCTATTTATCCAAAAGGTTAGTTTCTGTTTAACCCTTAACTTACTAAACAAGCGGGGCAGTAATCCAGTTAACTAAGCAAATATATTGTGACTGGCATACTTATAGTGTTACATTGAAATTTTGAAAACTTGCTACTCTTTTTTTTCAAATACCTAAAACTTGTAATCTTTAAAACACAACTTCTCAGTCTGAAAAGAATAATGTAACAGGTTCATGAAAAACGTAAACCTCAGGTCTATTAGATTGTTTGATTATACCTATATATTGCTGAATTGAAGGATAATGTGAGTCATAACAGTAAGTCGCACAAGAGCTATCTCTTTTTCTGTGTTGAATTTCAATTAAGTATCAACAATAAGAGGTAAGACAACTACTTTCATTCAAATATGTTTTGCTTATGTCAAAACAAGTTGGACATAAGAAGCATAGATTGGGCCTGAAAGAATGGTTCAAACCGCTATAACATGATTCAGATAGTTGTTTTTTCTTGAAATTCAGGAAATAAAAGGTCAGCTCTAAAAAAGTAAGGAATCTGATTGTAGGCATGATGTAAGAGATTTAAAGGTAGATACAATTAATGTGAGTATGCATCAGTAATTAGATAACAATAGTCACAAATAATTAAGAAATATGACACAAAGGTAAAATAAGTCCATTGTCATTAATGCTTTAGTTAGTAAAAGCCTTGCTCAGGTCTCCATCAATCTGAGAGTATCTATTCATAGTGTGGAAATAGGCCCTTGCCCAACATGTCCACACTGACCATCTGAAGTGTATCCCACCCAAACCCATTCCCCATTCCTCTACATTTACCTAAATGTAGACTAATGCACCTAACCTACACATCCCTGAACACTATGGGCAATTTAGCATGGTCAATTCACCTAACCTGCACATCTTTGGGTTGTAGGAGGAAAACAGAGCACCCGAAGAAACCCACACAGACACAAGGAGAATGTGCAAACTTCACACAGACAGTTGTCTGAAGCTAGAATCAAACCCAGGTCCCTGGCGCTATGAATCAGTGGTGCTAAACACTGAGCTACCATACCATGCCATATCACTGCATAGATATTTAACATTTAAAAGCAAAATATTTTGCTTTTATTTTCTATATTAGTTATAACAATGTTTATATTTGTACAATGTGTTGAAACATCATGAAGGATAATAAAAGAGTTTCTGGAGTTGCATAATTCTTGTTAAGTAGTTGAGCACATTAGCCATTCTGCACCTGTAACATTAAGACTTCATGTGATTTCAATATTTGTTGGTCGAGAAATATTAAAACTTTAGGAGCTCTTCTCTCTTCCTCTATATTGAATACTGGGAGCTTTAATATCTTTCTAAAGCACTTGCATGAGTAGAGAAGTCAGATAAGCTGATAAACCTATGAACAATTTGAATTTGAGTCAGCATTAAATTAAGTATGTTAATGCTATTTTGTATTCCCTTCACAATGAAAACCACCATCAGGAGCTGTCGTCACAAACGTCTGTTACCCTCCCTTATTAAATGCCTAAGACAGATAACAATTTGCTTTCTTGGGCTTGAAGTTATACTATAGATCAATAACATATGCATCAGTCTGAAATTCTTCTTTCTGCTGCTTTCATTTGAGCTTCAAACTTTTTTTTAACTAAATGGTTAACACCTCCACTAAAATAATAGACAAAATAATTTCAAACCCATGTTGAGCATATATTTGCGATTAATTCAACAAAATAATTGCTCGACCATAATTTTGAAAGCTTTTATGCATTACATAATTCAAAAAGAAAGTTTCACCTCTCTGCTTGCTGATGCAGTACAACTGGAATAAACAAAACAAATGAAATCAGTTTTATTTAATTTCAGATACATTTCTGAAATGAATTAATGGGAATTTTGTGAACCTACAGCTGGTTCTTGTTCAGGACTGTGCAGCACAAGTCCATTCTGAAACATAACTCCTTCCCTCTATTCTCCATTCCACTAGCAGTGATTCTTGCTGAATCAAGATGCCAAGAGAAACACATATCTAAAAGGGTAACTCTCATATGCTTCAGGAGGACGAGTTCAATTTCTGGACTCTTCAGAAACTGTAGATTTTCAAAATTGCATCAGAGTGACTTGATTAAACATGAAACTGAAAAATGCTAGAATTCCTATCACGTAAGCAACTGACTGTTTCTGATTACCTCTATTGATTTTGGGTGGCTTTACTAAATTAATGAGGATAGCATATTGAAAAGATAGGTATTTCAGAGGCTTGCAAATTCCAAATAATATAAATGCAGGTCTAGAGTAAGCACTAAGAAAGTACGCTAAAAGCCGTAAAAGTATTCGGGTAAATGCTTGAGATGCAGGTCTGTCCCTGTGTGCAAAGTGACTGGCAGAAGTATCTACATTGTAGGTGTCCCTGAGATCGACAGGGAAGTGTTGAAGGGCTGAACTAGTGTAAGAATTGGACCAACAGCAGGAATGATGGTGTATTCAGGCTGGTGGCTTGCTGATGCCAAGTTGTGTGGACAAAGATTTGAGAATAATGTTAGCCCGTGGAATGTGCAGGGACATTGTGCTGAAGACAAAATTGGATGAAGTCTGGAACAAGGGACTGGTGAGCTGCTACTGTGAGGTACCTGCTTTGACCTTCATGTCAGAACTAGTACCATGTAGTTTCAAGGAAGGAGAGGAATGTTGAAATGAGATGAGTTCAACAAATAATATGGTGCAGATGCAAGGAAATAAGTATACCTCCACTCAATTGCAGGATTTTGAATCTAGAATCTAAATCTTAAGGGGAAAGTTGAGAATTTTTTTTCCTGACATCAAGATCCCAGATTTTCCTTTCTTGCTTGCATTTTCCCAAAATTTTTACCATTGTCTACCCCGCTCAAGGATAGGAAAAATTCCACCTGTTGAACAAATTGATAAACTGCTCTTAATATATAGTCACTGCACATTCTGTCAAACTGCTAAATATGAACCAAAGCCTGCTAACATATATCCAGGTAATGCTCATACAGAATGGACACCAGGTGAGGAACATATCTAATCAGCTATGATGTCTCTGTACCCTATCTCAATAACTGTTGATAGTCTTTATTTATGTGGGCACCTGAATAATAAGTATGTTGGAGAGGCATCTAAGCTTACTAATGTCCATAGAACCACGCCATAACCTAGGTACCAAGTACTATATTAGAAGAGTGTATATGTCCACTGCACTGTTAATTTAAGTTAAAAATCACAACACCAGGGTATAGTCCAACAGGTTTAATTGGAAGCACTAGCTTTCAGAGTGGTGTTCCTTCACCTGATGAAGGAGCGGCATTCCAAAAGCTAGTGCTTCCAATTAAACCTGTTGGACTATAACCTGGTGTTGTGTGATTTTTAACTTTGTACACCCCAGTCCAACACTGGCATCTCCAAATCATGACTGTTAATTTAATGTCATTATAATTTATTTTTATTCATTTATGGAATGTGGGTATCTCTGACTCAGCCATCAATTACTGCCCATCTCTAATTACTCTGGAGAAGACAATGGTGATAGCTTTTCCCTGCCAGATTAATGCACTGTAACTACAAACATAACATGTTAAATCTTTTTAGAGTGTTCAGGTTCTTGCACATCCAACAATCTGCTCTGAAAACCCTGCTCACATTTTGACTGCTATGAAAATTGCATCACAGGTGCTGACACAATCAAGAACAGTGTAAAAAAAAACCTCCTAATTAAAACAACCTACAACATTCTGAAATAAAAGATTAATTTTTCTAATATTAGTGCATTCCGGGATCTGCACATTCATCAAAACCTAATTTTCCTTTAGTCAACCATAGCCTGTTTCTATATGGGGTTTTATTAAAATCCATATGTCAGTTTTTGAAGTAAATTGTTTACAGATGGACAGGCTACAAAGAGTGTAAGCCACTTTCAGTGGCAGAAGTAGTACCTTATAGCGTGAACAGTGAGAAGAGGAAGGAAGGTTACCAAACCAGTAACCAGAGAGATGAAAAGACAAAGAATGTTTAAATTACAAAGCAAAACTGTCCATAATTAGCAGCAATGAAAACTTGGAGAAGTATTTGGAACGAGTAGAAAAAACTAAACATGTTTTAACCTGCTTTCAATCCTTTTTGAACTGTGCAAAGCATGCAGAATGTTCACTAGTTCTGACATTGCTAATACATTTGTGGTATGAGTGTGTGCCCTTTTGAGGTTACATTAAGGCAGTAGCCTTTGAAAAGAAAAATCCACTAGATGCCTTCCTCTATTCATTTACAGCATAGATACTGATTCCACTTGTACTTTTCTACTTGCTGTGTGGCCATCCATAAAGGTTAATCTCAGACTGCCCACTTTACCAGCCTCCAACTTTGTTAACTCTGTAAACAGTTTTATATTTGTCATAAAATGTGATGACTTTCTTGTAAAACTATGTCTTAAATGGCAATGCTAATAGTGATAGAATGTGCCAGACCACTTCCAGCATCTGAGCCAAGAAACAGAGCTAAATAAATGATGAGTGTAGATAGAAGTCAACAACTTTTTAGAGTGTAACTACATGGGGAGTTCTAAAGTTTTGCTAAAAGAATCTGATACTTCTTCGATCAAAAAGTTGCATTATTTTATGTTGATGGGATTAGGTTTTCTAATAGACCTGACAGATTGATGTCCACGATCATAAAACTAATGCAGAACTGTTCTAGCTTAAAGAAATTTCCAATTCAAATGCTCTCTGCATGACTCACCATAGTACTGCGACAATGAATTGCAATAATCATGCTAAAATTATACCAAAAACAACCTGAAAGTTAAAAGTTAACAGAGGTATTGTTCCAGTTTCTGTAAAGATTTGTACCTTAACCCAGACTAACTATTTTGTTTGAAACTTTTGGAACACACATTTCGTAGTATGCGCCAGTTCATTTACACAGTGCTAGTGGAAATGACCATTTAAAGAACATTCATTGATTCGTTCCTTGTGACTCATGTAATGTTTGCTTAGTAAAAGTGATTGAATTAAGGGAACTTTGTCTGCCACCAAAGTGTTTCTATTAAGAAGTACTTATCATGGTTTTGTGTTTTTGATTTTAAAAAAGATCTGCATACATATATTATATGTAATTATTGAACAATTTGATTGCACTGTGGTCAAGAAGAGTAGGTTTCTGCCATGAGTTAGTTAATAAGACTGTGCACTTAATGGAAGCAAAGTGTGTCTGTGTATGATCGACCTTCTATAACAGTGGGCTCAATAACTGGGAGACATAGAATTAAAGTGGAAGGTTCAGAAAGAAGTTGATGAGAAATGTTTTCATCCAGAGGATGCAGAAGGGTTTGGGTGTAGGAAATCTGGAACTTGAAAGGGCAGAAAAAGCAAAAGATTTTACCATAATTTTGAGTACGTGCTGCAAATTTAGAGTGTAGTAACTCACAAGGCTTTGGACCAAGTGGTGGAAAATGGAATTAGGGTCATTAAAGCCTTTTCATTTTGCTCAAACATGATCAGCCAGATAAAATAAATAAACAACTGCAGTAGTTTCTCAGTCTCTCCATCTCTGTTGCACCTGATCCAATAATGCCAGCTTCTACTAGGGAGTCTCTGAAATGTTCACCTTCTTTCTCAGCTGTGTCCGATCCATGTCCCTCTCTTTAGCCCTCACCCCTTCTTTTCCCTCACAGAACAGCGATATGGTCCCCCGGTCCTCACCTACCACCCCAGCAGCATCCATATCCAAAGGATCATAAGCGGCCATTTCCGCCACACCCAGCGGGATGCCACCACCAGTCACATATTCCCCTCCCCTCCCTTGTCATCCTTTCACGGGGCCTGTTCCCTCTGAGACACTCTGGTCAACTCCTCCTCCATACCCTAAACCTTCCCCTACAACCACAGAAGGTATAACACCTGCCAATTTACTTCCTCCTTCTTCACTATCCAAGGCCCATCACACCTTTCAGATGAAGTACCGACTTACCTGCACTGCGCTCAATCTAGGTGAAAGTGAGGACTGCAGATGCTGGAGATTAGAGTCAAGATTAGAGTAGTGTTAGAAAAGCACAACAGGTCAGGTTGCATCCGAGAAGCAGGAAAATTGACGTTTCGGGCAAAAGCCCTTCATCAGTAAGGGCTTTTGCCCAAAATGTCAGTTTTTCTGCTCCCTGGATGCTGCCTGACCTGCTATGCTTTTCCAGCACCACTCTAATCTTGACTCTGCACTCAAACTAGTCCACTGTATTCACTGCTCACAATGTGCTCTCCTTAGGATGATGAAATGCAGATAAGACAACTGTTTTGCTGAATAGCTATGTGATGCTCTCATCAATAACTCTGAGCTTTCTGTTGCCTGCCACTTCAGTGCACCACTGTGTTCTCTGATCAACATATCTGTCTCAGGCTTGCTGCAATACTCCAGCGAGGTTCAGCACAAACTGGAAGATCAGCATCTCATTTCCCACTTGGGGACCCTGCAGCCTTCAGGATTCAATAGCAAGTTCAATAATGTTAGGCCCTTATGCCAATCTCCACACACTAGGCCTTGTCATCACATGGGCTGCTACGACAACCATCCCATTGTCAGCTACGAATGGTCCAAATTAGTTGTTCTTGATTCCCTCAAGCTGACCTTTACCCATTCCTTTGTCTGTACAGCCATTGTTCTCTCTCATCTCAGTCTATCATTTATTCCTCCCCACACTCCCTTACCCGTCTCCCCCCTCACCCTACCTTTAGCATAAATACAAACCGTTTCCTAGCTACAATCTGTTCTGAAGTAGCGTTACTGAATCCAAAACATTAACTCTGCTTGACTTCCTTCTGTACTGCAAATTTCTTTAATTCTGCTTTGTAGCATTGATAGGTTGTATTGGTTTAGCATTGGAAGGTATCAACATTTAGATCTACTGTTTTAAATGAGAGGCCACTCTTAATATCCAAACAGGAATCCAATGATATACATTGAAGTATCATTGCAAGTGTGAGGAATGTTTCTCCTGCCCCTACCAAAGAATACACATCTCCAGCAGCCCCTCTATGGGTCTCTTTATCTCCATGAACTTCCCAGCAACCAGTCAGTCATCAGCACTGAGCTTAATTCACAAAAGACGTGGCCAAGTTCCTGTCCACAACCATATCAGTACCCACAATTTGCAAGATCCATGCTAGTGAGGCTTAGACTTCCAAGTTGCTCAACAACAATTGGTGGGTGGAGAATACACTCTCCATGCTCACTTCCCATTCTGCAATCAAATTCAACACAAGTGTTGTTGAAAAATATTAATTTCTAGGAAGCCAATGTATAAATACAAGTTGCTTTATTCTTATTGAGCATTAAAAAGATTATCATTATTCTCAGGTGCAAATCACTTTTCTGCACTTAACATGTAAAATATTTTTGAAAATTTAGCATGCAGAAGGTTTTGTTACTCAGAAAAATATATTTTTCAACAGGACAAGCTGTCAGAAATACTGCACACTATGTATTCTATTTGCAAAAGATCAGACTTATCTTTAAAAAACTCTTATCATGAAATGGCACAGCAAGAAAAAAACGTGGAAGAACAAAATTAAAATGAAAATACCAAACAGTACAATTACAAAAAATTATGAATAGTCTACGGAAACCCCCCCCCCCAAACACTGACTGCAGAGACTACATGATTTGTAGTGAAGTAACAGCAGAACAGAAAATGAATTAATAGGAATTAACCAGGAGGCATGGTGGCTCAGTAGTTAACATTGCTACCTCACAGTGCCATGGATCTGATTCTGCCCAGGTGTGACTGTGTGGACTTTGCACATTCTCCCTGTGGGTGAGTGCACATCCATTCCCTCTGGGTGCTCTGGTTTCCTTCCACAGTCCAAAGATGAGTGGGTTAGGTGGATTGGCTAGTGTCCAGGAATGTGTAGTTTAGGTGGATCATTGATGGGAAATGCAAGGTTATACAGGGATCGGGTGATGGTAAATCTGGATGGGATGTTCTTCTGGGAATCCCTGTGGATTTGTTGGGTTGAATGGCCTGTTTTCACATTGTTGGGATTCTATGAACGATTAAGATCAAAATTTACTTAGAAATGTTAGAACATAGAATATAGAACTTAGAGCAATAGAGCACAATACAGTGCCTTCAGCCCTCAATATTGTACTGACCTTTTATCCTATTCTAAGATCAAACTAACTTACATACTCTTCATTTTACTATCATCCATGTGCCTATCCAAGAGTTGCTTAATGTCCCTAATGTATTTGACTCTACTACCACTGCTGGTAGTGCATTCCAAGCATCCACCACTCTGTGTAAAGAACCTATCTCTGACATCTCCCCTAAACCTTCCATCCAATTACCTTAAAATTGTGCCCCCTTGTGATACACATTTCCACCCTCAGAAAAAGGCTCTGACTATCCGCTCTGTCTATGTCTCTCATCATCTTGTAAACCTCTATCAAGTCACCTCTCATCCTTCTTCACTCCAGTGAGAAAAGCCCTAACTCCCTCAACCTTTCTTCATAAGACATGCCCTCCAGTCCAGGCCGCAACCTGGTAAATCTCCTCTGCACCCTTTCGAAAGCTTCTACATCCTTCCTATAATGAAGTGACCAAAACTGAACACAATATCCCAAAAATGGCCTAACCAGGACTCTATGGAGTTGCAACATAACCTTGCACCTCTTAAACTAGAAGCAGACTTCTAACTAAGAACATGCTTGGCTACGACCCCCTCCCCCAACGTCGCATCTGAGTGACACGCATCAAGTGAGTGTTGACTTGGGCTAACTTGTTTGCTTGCCAAACAATCTTGTTAATGAGAAAAAAACAATTCACAAAAAAACTTTGGATTTCAGAGCTTTTCAGTTTTTGGATGTTCGGATAAAGGATTTTCACCTGTATCTCTTTAACAATGTGATAATTGTCAATGCAAGACCCAATCAATCGCTTTGTTCCAGTGCGGCAACAGTTGAAAGTGTTCCATCTGATTCCTGCATGTACTCAATTGTTGATAGAGGCGTTAGAAACCTCAGATTTGAAATATTTATTCATCTTCTTTTTCTAGGGCATTGGATGATTATTTAGGTAGAAATAATGTGTAAGGATATCGTGAGAAAACAAATGATTGACGTGAGGTAATGAAGCTCGTTTGAAGAGCCAATGCAAGCATGATGGGCTGGATGGCTTCCTTCTGCACCATAACAATCCTGTGGTTCTATTAATCCACTCTTGCCTTCCCTCTCTGTATTGGGGAATGGTGCATGGGATGTGTGGATTAATCTAGTTAGGCATGATGGAGGTGGGTGCAGACCTCCATCTTGTCTAAGTTCATCACAGGAAGACACATTAACAACTTTCCCAGTCCATCAGATTGTTATGTCATCTAATAAAGCCCACGCAAGGCCCTCAGTGGGGCGGGGGACTCAACATACAGGAAACACAGGAATGAAACAAGAATCCAGGGGCTCCTTCATTCACAGACATTCAGAGCCTCATTGAGAGAGTTGGCATTGAATAGCTGGATCCAATGAAAGCTATGACTTCACTTATTACAGCTTCTGATTAGTGAACTGACCTTGTGGGCAGGCCTTGTCCCCTTGGTGTTCTTGGTACAGGAGAAGGCCTATTAGATTAGATTAGATTACTTACAGTGTGGAAACAGGCCCTTCGGCCCAACAAGTCCACACCGACCCGCCGAAGTGAAACCCACCCATACCCCTACATTTACCCCTTACCTAACACTACGGGCAATTTAGTATGGCCAATTCACCTAACCTGCACATCTTTGGACTGTGGGAGGAAACCGGAGCACCCGGAGGAAACCCACGCAGACACGGGGAGAACGTGCAAACTCCACACAGTCAGTCGCCTGAGTCGGGAATTGAACCCGGGTCTCTGGCGCTGCGAGGCAGCAGTGCTAACCACTGTGCCACCGTGCCGTTTAATTAGTAAAAGCGTAGTAGGATTTTGATTTGTCATTCAAAGATAATTATAGTTGGCAATGCCATACATAGATATTTTTGTAAAAACATATTTAATATGTAAAAGCAAATAGATAAATCTTAGTTAAACCAAGTTAGTGTATTGCATGTACACTTGGGCACAAAATATGAAAGGTATGGAAGTAATGGAAAAAGAAGTGCATAGATTTATAAGATGTTATCATTGACAAGGGCATTGTTGGATGGACCTTGAGATGTTAGAGCTTCTGTCATTGAAGAAGCAGAGATTGAGGAGTGACCCAATATATGTCTTACATGTGAAATACAGTGTTGAGGTAAATAGTCATAAATTGCTACAACGGGTGAGTGGGTCAGTAAGAGAGCTAATCACAAAAGTAAAATAGAGCTCAAAAACGTTGTACAGAAAATTGTCACAACTTGAAATTCTCTTAAATATCTACTTCAAATAGATGTATATCAAAGACTAGTATTTTCTGACATAAATGTCACTCTCTACTTATTAGCCTAAATCTGAATGTTGTCAAGATCTTGCAGCATATTAACATGAACTACTTCATTGCCTTAATAGCTTTCAATAAATACAAACATACACCTTTGCTGGGCATCACTCCACTTCATGGAGAATTCCCCTTCCATTCACATTGACTTTAATTTTACAAGGACTCTTTAATGCCACATGTGTTCATATGCTGCCTTGCTATCAAGAGCAGTCACTCTCACTCTTTCACATCTTTGTCCAATGCTGTATGAGGTCCAGAACCAAATGCTCATTGATGCATAGGTAAGTAAATTTGATTTAATTGCAGTGTTGATGATATTTCCTATTGTTTTGGTGATAATTCAGAGTCCTGATTTCTACGGACAGAACATATTGAGCAGCTTTCCACATTGTCGGGTAGTTTTGCAGCTGCACAGGAACAACTCAGCTGGAGGCGTGGTTAAGCAATAAATGAAGAAAAAAAAGTCATCTCTGATTTATAAGTTAAAAGTACATTTTAGGAACAAAGCCCATTGTCATTCCTTGTGGTGTAGCAATACTATTTCAACTCAAAATGAAATTACTATTGTGGCATGTAATGATTAAGCTTTAGAGACAGGAAATAGTCTGTGGCCAGTCTGCACCATAGATAAGGGAATTCCGCAAATTATTCCTACCGCTCTCAAGTTGTGACAAAGGATTTCCTTCTTAAGTGTTCAATAGATTGTTGGTCAGAACTCAACATCTTACAAGGTTTGTAGTAGTTTTGTCAAAAATTTACTTAACTTTTAATTTAGTGTTTCCTTAAATATATCATATTTCTTGCAGAAGTTCAACAGAAAATTTAAAATGTATGTCTGTTCGAAGTGATGTCAGTACAAATGTTTTATTCTGTTTCAAGTTAAAATGTAAATTCTCAAAACTGATATAAATAACAATGATTGCTAATCAACAATAATGCTGCACGACATCAAAGAACTGAGGAACTTAAACTGAAAATACTTATGGGATAAAAACTCATATCCTTGTCACCTCCCTGTTTTAAACCAGGAAGTCCACATTCTTGGTGAACTGATCTTTCTCGGCAAGTGTCAACTATGAACTCAAAGGGTTTGAAATCAGGTTGTGAGCCTTTAGCAAAATTATGTTAATGTTTTGCGTGAAATTCACTTGGCCTGTTGATTCAACAAAGGCACAAACACGTTTGCTTTAACTGCAAGTGTCAAATTGGCTCAATTAGTGGCACTTGCTTGTGTGAGCCAGAAAGTCATGAGTTAAAGTCCCACGCCATCCCATGATTTGAATATATAATCCAGACTGATCTTTCAACATTTCCATTGGTACTGGAATTGATAGAGACTTTAAACCCAGGGATGGTCTGGGAGAACAGGCAAGTAAAAAGACCTCTTGCAGCATGTTTTGAACAGGGAGTTCTGCCAGTTTATGAGCCAAGACTCCAAGCCAAACAATAGCACTAAAAACAACTTCACTGACTCTCAGACTCGGACAGCTACAGAACTGAAGGAGACCATTCAGCCCATCATGTCCATATCGGTCAACAAAGATCTGACTACACTAATCAAATTTTACAGCTCTTGGCCCTCAGCTATGGCAATGCAAGTGAATATCTAAATATTTCTTAATTGTTACAAAGTGTTACAGACAGATCCAGACTTTCTACCCAGTTCCAAACGTTAAGTGAGAAAAGGTATCCTAAAATCACAACTTAGCCTTCTATTTCTTACATTAAATCTATACACCCTGGTTATTGACTCCTCTACCAATAGAAAATTGTCTTCATAACTGTCCTATGGATATCCCTCATAATCTTACACATATTTAAAATAGAATAGAATAAAATAGAAATTTATTGTCACTTTTACATAAAAAATACAAAGAAAAGTTTTATAAATCACCCCACCACAGCACCTACATTAATGACAGAAGTCATACACAATAACTAAAAAAAGGAAAACTAAGGCAAAGTTTATCGCAGTTCATTTAATGGCTCCTGGGCTAATCTCAAATTTCTTTGCTGCAAAGCAAACAATCCCTGCCCATCCGATCTTTCCTCATAGTTCATATCTTCCACCCTAGGCAGCACCCTGGTAAATCTCTTCAGCGCCCTGTCTAGCACGGCTTAATCTGAAATAACTCCACAGAGATTGGTAGCTCATCATTAGTTCACTCTTTACTTACATGTGGAGAGTCCTTGACACTGATCGAGCTTCCCCAGAGCCAGCTCTCAGTGAACAAAACCTCTGACATTCCTGTTTTTTTTTCTCTTATTTTATCCCCAGCACCCATGGTGTGTGTGCGCAGGTGGGAGACACAGTGAGAGACACAAAGTGCACGACATTCCTGTTTATATTTGTCAGCCAGGGCTTCCTGATTGGACCAAATTAACGGCCCCATTCAGGGAACTCATATTCTATGAGGGCCACCTGTCTGATCCCATTGCCATCACTACATCCCCCTCCCTCCAAATCCTAGGACACATGCTGGTTCTTTTTTGGAGCTCCCCCTGGGACATCTTAACACTGGGTCAGGTTCCTCCAACTCTGCCTCTGATACGCATGGCATGTAACACACAGTAGCACACCTTTTGTGCCCAGAGCATCTCAGAAGAAATTCATTCTCCTCTTCAAAAGGCAAAGGCATCCATCTCAGATTCCAAGGTACCTTCAATGCTTGACAGACAGGGAGACCCCACAGGTTCTGGAAGAGTCGGAAAGGCTGTCAAGTAGCCAGGCACATATAGCTCCCACAGTGTTTGCAAGTTTTCAGCTGTCATGTGGTCCAATTGCATGTTCAGGACCTTCGCACCTACCTGAACTTTATATATCACTGAGCCTGACCTCGCATCCTCCATACCTCTTACCCATGCAGGACCATTCCTATGGTTCCGACACCAAATATCGTCTCCTGGAGTAAACTGTCTCTCTCACTTTGTGGAGTCTTGGGTCCGGCATTGGCATTCCTCATACTATTTCACCCTCCATGCCAGGTCCGGGAAGATCAAATTTAACCTGGTGTGGAGTCTTCTCCCATTAACAACTCTGCTGGAGCTATCCCTGTAGTTGCATGAGGAGTGGTCCTATTATAAAACAGGAACCGGGACAGTTTGGTATCAAGTGAAACTGTAAGCTGTTTCTTTAAGTTTGCTTTAAAAGTTTGGACTGCTTTTTCTGCCAGACCATTAGATGATGGATGGTATGGAGCTATCCTTATATAACAAATACCATTCAAGTTTAGAAAATACAGAAGCTCCCTGCTGGTGAATGATGACCTGTTATCTGTGACCAATGCTTCCATACGACCATGTATTGCAAAAGATGCACAGTGTTCCTCTCATTGTCCAGTGTTGGACAAATAAACTCTGTGCACATCCAGCCATTTTGTCTGGACACCCATAATGACTAAGAACATTCTGCTCATGAAAGGACCTGCACAGTCGATGTGTAACTGAATCCAGAGTTTGCCCAGCCAGTCCCACAAATGTGGTGGGCGGCACGGTGGCACAGTTGTTAGCACTGCTGCCTCACAGCGCCAGAGACACATTCTGCTCATGAAAGGACCTGCACAGTCGATGTGTAACTGAATCCAGAGTTTGCCCAGCCAGTCCCACAAATGTGGTGGGCGGCACGGTGGCACAGTTGTTAGCACTGCTGCCTCACAGCGCCAGAGACCCGG
>NC_057724.1:53827246-53837757 GCF_004010195.1 Chiloscyllium plagiosum
TGCAAATGTGCCAGGATGGAGGCTAGGTTTTGTATAAACTTTCCATAATAATGCACCAGCCGAAGGAAAAACCAAAACTCCGGTACAGATATGGGAGCCAGTGCACCATTGAATGTTCTCACTTTATCCTCCAACGGAAATAACCCAGTCATGTCAACTCGGTAGCCCAGGTAGGTCATTTCGGGTGCCTGGAACACATTTTTCCTTTCTAAGGGAGATGTGAAACATCTAAGGAGCTCTCTAAGTGCTCCTCATTGCTCTTCCCTGCCATTAGCTCATCATCTAGATTAGTGCTGACCTGGGGTAGACCTTGTACAATGTTTTTCATTGTCCACTGAAAGATTGCACAGGCTCACAATATCCTAAACCACAGTCTCAATTAATGGGTCAAAACCTTTTGGGTTCTAATTGTAGCATACTTCTGGGAATCCTTATCTTACCACAATTCCAAGTACGCATGGCTCATGCCCCATTTCGTGAAGGACAGCCCAAATACGACCCCTAACACATCCCCACCACCCCAATCAACCCCAGAACTCCCCACCAGTTTTGTGTTTAATCTATGTGAGGGATTGGGTATTTATCCAGCTACAAGAAATGGTTTACCATTTGTTTAAAATCTCCACAAAGGTGTGAACCAACCCATTAAGTTTCACAATCAGAATGACACCTATCCAAATGTGTGGACTGCCCACCATCCTGCCACTCCAACAGGTTCCAATGTAATTTGCCCATTTTGTTCAGTCCCTGCCATAAAATCGATACTCTGAACACTGAATCTGTCTCGCTACCTGACACTGTCTGGGCTGAGCAAGAATACCCAGAATCTTGGTGGTATATTTGACAGTGAGATGCATTTCCAATTCAAACCTACAAAGGTTCAATGATATCCCTTTGCTCTCCCCTGTGACTTGGAAGATTGAGGTGCCCATTTCAGAATTTGAATGCAAAAGTTTTGGTTGACCCTAGTCCCATTGCGCTTGTCAGGTTGACAGAGGAGATCCCATGTCTACTATATTGCAAAAGTGCAAGGGTTATCCCAATGTCCTGATCAAACTACATCCTTCAATCAATATCACAACAACAGCTTATTCACTCATTATCAAATTTCTGCTTGTGACATTTTCCAAATACAAATTGTTACCTTATTTCCTACATTATAATGTGACTACACGTTTTATTCTCTACTGGAGATAAAGTATTTGGGGCATCCTTTTTTTTGTGAAAGACCTCACTTAAATGCAACCAATCCTTTTACATCTGCATCACCACAGAATTCCAACTTGCCCGTCTTGAGCCTACTTCAGAGTTTCTGCCATCAAAACCCTCATCCATGCTTTAGCTCCATCTAAAATTGACTATTGCCATGCTCTCTTGGTCAGCCTCCCATTTTACACCCTCCAATGTGCAGCTCCTGTTCAACAATTAATCATATATTGTTGACCTACACTGATGCCTGCTTTCTTACTCTTGTTTTCAAATTCCTCTGTGGCCTCACACATCCTTATCCCTGTAATATTGTCCAATCTTACAACCAATTGAAAACTTTGTGCTCCTCCAAACATGGCTTGTGTCAATCCTAATTGTTACTGCTCCAGCATTAGCAGCCAGCTAATGTCTAAAATTCCTCCTCGAACACTCTCAGCAGCTCCAGCATTCTCCATCTTTAAGATAATCCTTTGAAATGTACTTCTTCAAGTACTTGGTCACGAACTCTAACATTTTCTTGTGGCGTTTGAGGACCAAATTTTGTGATAATGCTCCTGCAAAAGAGCCCAAGATGATTTGTTATAATAGAAGTGCTATATAAATGCAAATTGTTGTTTTTGTGGAACCTTAAGTGCAAATTGGCTGCTAGATTTGTGTACATGCCAGTGAATTTATTTCAGAAGTAATTTTATGGCTGTGAAGTACTTTGGGACATCCTGAGGATGTGTTATAGCACGATATAAACTCTTTATCTAACAGTGGAAGCTCATTAACACATTTGTAACTAACTTCACATACTTGAACTAAATGATTTGTTTTGCTTTAAAATGTAAGTCATTATCACAGCATTATTACAGCATACTAGAAGCAGCAATTTGGTTTGTCATTTCTTCAGCAGTTCGAGGCATTCAATTAGGCTACTGCCCACCTTTTCCCCTTGGTCCTGCACATTCTTCCTTTTCAGATAAAAGTACAATTCCCTTTTGAATTCTGTCTCCATTAAACTCAGCCAGTGTAATCCAGATTGTAACCACTGATTGCATGAAAAGATTTTTTCTCATGTCAATGTTACTTCTTTTGCCATCTACCTTAAATCGGTGCCACTTTGCTCAATGATATTTCATTAGCAATATCACAGAAAGTCGTTGATTCCACTTTTTTTTCTGTCTGCTTTGTAGAACCACAGGCAATAATATGAAAGAGGTTGGAAATTTCTGTTACATTTTGACATTGCAGGTCAAATGGATGCCTCTGTGCAAAATTATTATGTGATATAATCTTTCTCAAATAGTTTAGTTAATCATAGCTTGAAATCCCAAATGATTTATAAACACATGACCACAATATTGCCTTTCACACAGTGGTTGTCAGTGCTGGGGTTTAGAAGCCAACTGTGGCCTCAGTAGATTACTGCAGGACAAAGATTATGCAACATATATAAAATTATGCAACATTTGCAGCTTTTGGTTGTTAACGCTTTGTGTGTTTGTGCATAAGTACATTCCTGTTAAGTTCTACAACATTTTTCTGCCAAATTGCATTCAGTTATTTTTTTTTCCAACACGCTGTTTCTATCACACTGACGCTTATCAATTCATTTTACATATTTGAATCCTCCAAGTTACTTTCTCCTCCTAATTGCATTTCCAAGACCGATTGTGATGACTTTCACTGTGAAATGTGTTTAAGGAATACTAGATATAGTCTGCAGACCCAATCCTGCTTAATTCCCCCTCTTGTGATGAATGCTTTCCTCTCAGTAGCCAAACACTTCTTCTATGATGTCCTCCTACTTGATCTTGAACTTAATTCAAAGTTGCTTCTTGACTGTACTTCCCCAATATAGGGAATAGAGAATAAGATAAAGCAGAAACAAGGTACACATGACAGATTGCAGGTTAATAATAGAAGGGAGAACCAGGCGCTGAATGTATAAAAGTTCAGAGGGGAAGTGAAAAGCTAAATCAGCAAAGTATTGGCATCTGGAAGGAGGATAGTGATAGACTTCAAGAGAAAATAGTCTGGTGAAATGGAAGAACTTATAGCAGATGAAATTTCTTAGAGAGAAATGAGAAGTGCCTTATTTTGGTAGGAGGAACAAAAAGTGACAAAACAAATTAAGGAGTACATTTCTAAAGTGGGTTCAAAAAACAAAGGGATATTGGGTATGTATGTGCAGACATCACTGAAGGTGGCCATGAATGCTGAAAAAATGAACTGGTTCCCCTCCTTCCAACCTTCTCAGTTAGTTACGGAAAAGGGTTAAGTTCTTTTTAACATGGGGCTGTATCTTTATCAAATTAAACATATGGTTCATTATTTTTTACTGGACCAGTCAGGGGTTTCTTGAGTTAAAAAAGAATAAACCTGCTAAACTGGAGAAAAATAAATGTCAAGCATACTGCCTCTGTCAGCCACTTGGAGAAGGTCAGATGGACACAAACATAAAAAGTTAAAACAAGATAGCACCCAGTATAGAGGGAAGTTAAAATCAAATGCATTCTAGAGCTATTTAGGTGTGCGTAAGGCATAAAGTTTTGTCCTGAGATCACAAGTGGTTGGTTGTTCTTGCATCATCAGCAGTAGGGAGTATAACAATAATCTTTTTAAGTTTGTGGTTTCCAAATGTTGCTTTTGGCCAAAACATTTTCTTCTGAAGAAATGGAGTAAGAGCCTTCTCCATCCTGACTTCAGCTCTGCAGATAAAATTCATCCTATTTGCTTTGCCAAAGGCAACCCTTTTTGGAACTGCAGCTTGGTTACACATTCCCCCCATCCCCCCACCCCACCTGCTGAGTTTGCTGCATCTAAGTTTGATAACTGTAGGTAATACATAGTCGCTAGTATCTGAAGATTTTCAAAATGGTGTAAATCAAAACAGAAGAACACTTTCATGTCTCCCATGTATGGATTGGCTGACTGGTTCATGATATTTACAGCTCAGACCATCTTTTATTTGATACACATTGGATGCATAAAGCATACCAATGTGTATGTGTCAAAAGATGCCAGTTACCATTTTAAGCCAGTTGTTTTTGTCCTTTTTTAAAAGTTATTCCAGTTCTTGAAAGTTCCAAGTATTAAATCAGTCGATGGGATTAAGAAATCAATAGTCCATGTTTTATTATTATAGCAATAATAAAAAGTATTTGAGATTCATAAATCAAAACAAAAAGCACAAAAAGCAAGACAAGCTATGGAGAAACATTTAAAAATTCTGATTCAGACTCAATTGGAATACTGATACAATTCTGAGCTTTGGAGTTAGGAAGTATATGAAGGCATAGGACAGAATACAAAAAGGTTTATGGTAAATTGTTTCAGAGATGAGGTGTGTGGGTGCATAAAGAAGCTAGAGAAGATTCAGAAGACATTTCAATAGAGGTATTCGAAGTCATGAAGGGTCTGGGCAGAGTGGATAAGGTAAATTGTACCCACTGAAGGATCAAGAAGCAGGGGACACCTATTTGAGGTGAATGACAGAAGAACCAAAGGTAGCAGGTGGAAAAACATTCATGAAGCATGTTTGGATCTGAAATGCACTACCTGAGTGGAGACAGATTCAATTCTTGCTTTCAAAAGAGAATTGAATGGTTATTTGAAGAGAATAAAGCAAAAGGATGAAAGGCAAAAGAGGAAGGTGGGGTATAAGCTGATGTGGTCTTGTGTAGGATCAGGTCCACAGATACAAGGGGTCAAATTCTTCAATGTAACCATTCAATTATTCCATAATTCCATGATAATTAGTCTCCTTCTTAAAATGTAGTCATCATTCCCATCAAGTACCAATCTATGACTCTTCCTTGTTGACATAAAACATGAAAAATATTGAAAGACCTACAGATTTGTTTTCTTAGAAATGACTAGGCACAAGGGCTTTTGAGGTTACATGGAGGAGAGATTCAATTTTGACTTGAGGGATCTAGTACTGCCTCTTCATTGACTGGACCTGAAGCCTGCTCACCAAAATGAAAATTTCTCAATGTATCAATGGTATAAATGCTACCTGGTTGGAGACCAATCCAATGACAGACTGATTGTCCAGCCCCACATTCTAATCCTCAGTCAACATTGAGTTAGCTGATCGCAATCAATTGTACTCAGATGTATGGAAGGGTGAATGAGTTTTCCGTTACTAATTTCAACCCAATGCCCTCTGAAGAAAGTGTGCTTGTGTGTGCACCCAGTAAAAATCAGACTTGGTTATGATATCTAGCACGAATGAAGTTCACACATAAAGATCAATTGTTTGCATGAAGTATTGAAGATCTATCAATGGAATTGCACCTATCATCAATCAACTAACCCAAATGCCCAGTCTTCAATGCTAAGCAATGAGAACATCTGAATCTGGACACTATTTTGAACTCTAAAGTCCAAAATCAAGGTCTTTTTTATGCTCATTTGACACTAGAAAATCATTCATTTTTAAAGAACTCTGACAGTCAACTCTGGTTGATTTTCATTTTCATAATGAAGAAGTACAGAGGTCAATTGTTGCTACCAAGATGTTAGCTCCGCTAACTCACTGTAAACCAAGAACCAAATCAGTTTCGTCCACGTGGCATGCTATTATGCCAAACACTGATTTTATCATCAGCCAACTAAAAATACATATGAAGACACTTAGCAACAGCTGATCCCACTTCTGAACAGCTATCAATTACCTTGTCTACCTTTGTTTCTGACTTTAAAAATAGCATTAATTAACCATTCACTCCTGTTCCATACATCTCTGCCTTACCCTGAGGCTCAGGCATTAAGTGTATTAATAAGACATTATTGTGACTTAAGATAAGCTGCAATAATCATTAACTCTTCCTAACTAAATCAACCTGATAATAATTAACAATTCACTTTAAAAAAAACTGTCAGACAAATGCAGCTTAATTACAGGGAAGAAATTTGTGTCAGTTTCATGAATATGGTTACTTCGTAGAAAAACAACTCCACTGCTATTACTTATGTCAAAAGAAAAGTTAGTTTACAGCTAGTGGCTTGAGCTGAAGAAACAGTATTTTGTGTAGGAAAGCACATGTTTTCAAAGGATTAGGAACAACTTTAATGTATTTTGTATTTGCACAATATAATCACCGTCATTTCAAACACAGCCAAATTTCCTCCATTATATGATACATATTCAAGGTAACTTTGCATCTCTAAATCCACATATTTCATCATTGAAATGGCTAACATCCATGAGCAATATTAATACTCAGTTGGTCCCACTGTCCATGTCCTTGCCACATCTAGAAAACTAATACCCACCATGCCTGGTAAGGCATCTAGTGTGAAACTAGAGTATTGTCTGCTAATTCTGCACACTTAGAAGTGAATGTAATGCCATCTTCATTTACCTCTTCCAATGCCATGCAGTCAAACATCTTTCCCTGCAACTGTAAAAGATGCCAAGCCTGCTGGCACACCACCCTCCCTCACCTCCATCCAGGACCCCAAAAAGTCCTTCCAGATGAGACAGAGGTTCACCTGCCTCTCGTGCAACCTGGTTTACTGCTCCCAATGTGGTCTTCTTTGCATCAGGGAGACCAAACGTAAACTCAGGGCATATTTCACCGAGCATCTCAGTCGGGCCCACAGGGGCTGACCTGACCTCTCAGTCACCAGCTATTTTAATTTCCTCTTCCCACACCCTTTCCAACATCACCATCCTTGGCCTCCTCCATTGCCACAGCGAATCAGACCGCAAATTGGAGGAACAACACCTCATCTTCCACCTGGGCAGCCTACAGCCCGGAGGACTCAACATCAAGTTTTCCAATTTCAAATAACCTCCCTTCTCATCCCCGACTGCCTTCCCAGCCCCTCCCTCACCCTTCTATTCTTCTGATCGACCCTTCCTTCCAGCCACCAACCGGATTCATTCCTCCCATCGACCAACCAGGTCATACCCTCTACCTGTGCTCACCTATCCCTACCTCACCACCCTGCTCCCACCTCTCCCTTTATCTGCAGCTCCCCTTACACCCCTAGTCCTGAAGAAAGGTTATACCCAAAATATTGACTTCTCCACTCCCTGATGCTGTCTGGCTCACTGCATTCTTCCAGCTTCCTGCTTGTCCACCACACAGTCTAGTATCAGCAAGCCATAGCCTGAAATGCACCATTGCTGATAAAATATGTCACTTCACTGAAGTTTCCTTTAAATAAAGTAGATGCTTTAAATCATTGCCATCTAATTGTGTGTAAAGCTGGATGATTCCCAGCTTTCCGTTTTCTGGAGGTACAAAGCAGGAGTTTTGCACCTTGTCTGTCTGACTGTTGACCCTGAAAAGGGGAAATGCTTTTTATAATGAGTCGAACCTCTTCAAGGTCAAGAGTATTGTGTGCTATTTTGCTTGGCCATTTCCCTTTCATAGTGCATAAATTAGACAAGAAATTTAAATTGAAAGCATATTGTTTTCGCTAAAAGTTCCATATGGAAGGATCCTGAGCTGCCAAAAAATAAATAATACTGTACATGTTGCCACAGCTGGAAATCTCTCCAACATGCTCTCTTGGTGAAAATAGGCATCAGAAAAGAAGATGCAGAGGGGTTTAGTAATAAACCAGGTGCCATTAACTGTCCAATGATTCTGTTAGAATGAAGGATTGATATTTTCAATTAGACTGCTCCACTGATTACAATCTAAATCATGGTGGCTGATTGGAAGAAGCCCATGAAAACTTCATGATGCATTCTTTTCTAGAATATTCAAAGTAGATGCTCTTTCCTTTCCCTCATTTAAGTCACTCAAAAACACACATACTTCCCCTTAATATGTATTCACATGGTTAGGTAAAACTTTTACTTCAACCTGAGTTTTGTCACACAAAGAAAAGTCTTCTCTTTAGACATGAAAGTCAAGATAAATATAGTGTCTTTCATAAATTAGTTCTGTACTTTTGAAAACAAACTGTTGGACAATGTGATGCAGTGAAATGGACATTCTCTTATACTTTGCAAATGATACACAAAATCTAGCCAAATCTCACACTGATGAAATGAAGTAACTTCTGCCTATTCATTAAAAGGATTCATCATCAAATGAACTTGGATAGTCTCAATCCTCAATAAGTGTGTCAGTAAACTCTTCTCAATTCTGAGCAATTGTCAGTACTTAGTTTAACTCAGTGGTAATACCTTTGCTTCCAAATTAGAAGTTTTGAGTTGAAGGTCCACGCTTGATACTTTAGCACAAAATCTAGGCTGTCATTCCAAGCCATAATGAAGTAACTCTGTAATATTGGAGGCAGTATCTTTTGGATGGTAAACTGAAATCTTGGGTGGAATGTAATAGGGATCTAAGCAATGTGGGTGATGGCAAGACATGTGGCAGAATCACAAAAGAGGTCTGGTGAGGCTCATCTCGATGGTGGGAGCATCTTGCCCCATCTTTAATGCCTTTTCACATGCGCAGTGGCCAATTTACACTAGGCAAAAAACGTTGAGTTGCCAACTAAAGGAAATTGTTGCTTGTTAACCACTTTGTTGAGTTCCCAACTCGCCTCATTAGTATTCAGCTTTCTATCTTCCCAAACATGTGGAATAAGCTAGACATTGAGAAAACTCAATGTGGAGGCCAGAATGGGAACTTGACATTTTTCCCAAATGACGTTCTTGCTGCATATGAACAAACTGCATCGGAGGGCACAATTCACAGGCACCAGACACACTCACCTCCCACCCATGGACATTAGCATCAGGCATATGCCAACCTCCTCATTACCATCATGCACCTCTTGGATACACTTGCAGGCCACTTAGAAAATACAGATTCTTATTATAAAGGTGCATAGGCAACTTTCAATGAAAGGCTGCAACAGGAACATTTTGTACAATTGAACAGACACCTAAATCAGAGTTGCTCACTTGTTCTATTAGCACTCTCTCACTAAGTTCCTACCTGAGTGCTTTCTCCATCCATGTCTTGAGATGCCTTGCCATGCAATGCTATACCGATTAGCACACTGGTGCTTCAGCCAAAGCCTATCTGTACTACCACTGTGGGATGAAAAAGGAACAACTTCAAACTAATACTGTAGTTGGTTCTATTCTAAAGTTAACAGAGCTGTGAAACCCTCACTCTACACTAAGTGCTGCTTTCCTCTCTTTCCTTTGTCTGTCAAGCCAAGCAACCATCACCACTACCAGCCCTCAACTTTCCCCCTCACCTAATGCCAATTTTGGGACTGAACTTTGCCTTTGTTCGATTCCTCCCTTATTTGTTTTCATTTTCTTTTAGATTCATTGTGTCAATGACATTCAATTCATCTTCTCTGAACTCTAAATCCGCTAAAATACTGACCACCCAACCTGCCTTCCTCAACTTGCCAAATACAGCAGTGAGACAAATGAGTGCTGTTTAGTGATGCTTTATATTCAGATTGGAAACATTATTTAATTATCATATTAAGTGCTTTTAATATCCAAGATGATGATTCCAGATTGCAGAGCAGCAGAACTATTATTCTCTGTCTGTAATGCACAAGACAGATGAGAAAGAATTCTAGTTTCCTTGCAGAAATTAGCTGTCCTCTTCCCCCTGAAAATCCTTAAAAAAGCAGATGTTACAGTTCCCACAGAAACTAAAGGAAGTTGAAATAATTTGGTCAACCCAAATATTCATTAATTTTGTTACTCCAAATAGTGTCCCGATATTTGATATGATTTAAGCAAGGTTATGCTTAAAATGTGACAATAGAAGAAAGCTAGAGGAAAGTATTTAGTTTACTTTAAACAAAATTAATGAAGCACTTTTAAATGAGGGATTTCTGAAAGTCAGTTTAATTAGCAAATTGGGCAACGAAAAATAAAAGCAACTTGCCATTTTGCATTCAAAGGTTTATTTTGATTCCACATGGTTTCAGCTAGATCAGCATATGATGAGTAATGGCACAGAAACAACTACAGATGCCTGGCTTTAGGATCATTATCTTACTCTTAGAAGTTCATGTGCAGCATTAAATTGCTGCTTCATGCTCACTGAATGTCAATGTCATCTCTCCTAAATCTTTTCAGCTTCTCCATGATTCGTTGAATAACACTTACTATGCTTGTTATTTGCCTATTTAGTTGTAATCCTTTATTACAGAGCTTTAAAATGTGATAATAATAGAAGCAGAGATGGAAATGTGTTGCTGGAAAAGCGCAGCAGGTCAGGCAGCATCTAGGGAACAGGAGAATTGACGTTTCGGGCATTAGCCCTTCTTCAGGAATGAGGAAAGTTGGTCCAGCAGGCTAAGATAAAAGATAGGGAGGAGGGACTTGGGGGAGGGGCGTCGGAAATGTGATAGGTGGAAAG